>NC_060886.1:12793107-12975607 GCF_014805685.1 Silurus meridionalis
ATTCGCCCGAAATGGACCACGGCAGCCACCATCATCACCACCACCATCATCATCCTCACCACCACCCCCATCAGCAGCAGCAGCAGCAACACGCGCACCATCCTCACGCGCAGCACCACGGCGGCGTGAACAGCCACGACTCGCACTCTGACGAGGACACGCCGACTTCCGACGACCTCGAGCAGTTCGCCAAGCAGTTCAAGCAACGTCGCATCAAGCTCGGCTTCACGCAGGCCGATGTCGGCTTGGCCCTCGGCACGCTCTACGGTAACGTTTTCTCGCAGACCACCATCTGCAGGTTCGAGGCGCTGCAGCTCAGTTTCAAGAACATGTGCAAGCTCAAGCCGCTGCTGAACAAGTGGCTGGAGGAAGCCGACTCGAGCACCGGCAGCCCTACAAGCATCGACAAAATAGCGGCGCAGGGCCGCAAGCGCAAGAAGCGCACCTCCATCGAGGTGAGCGTCAAAGGGGCCTTGGAGAGTCACTTCCTCAAATGCCCCAAACCTTCGGCGCAGGAGATCACCACATTGGCGGACAGTCTGCAGCTGGAAAAGGAAGTGGTTCGTGTTTGGTTCTGCAACCGGAGACAGAAGGAGAAGAGGATGACACCGCCTGGTGTAGGCCAGACGCCAGAGGACGTGTACTCTCAGGTCGTCAACGTGAGTGCAGACACACCGCCCCCGTCCATGGACTGCAAACGTATGTTCACTGAGACATAGAACTGATTTTCCCAATACACACTTGAGTTAACTGGACGAACATTACCAAAAAGAAAAAAACTCCACACCAATTTAAATGGCAGTATATAAGATTTTACACGTTAGCACATAATGTGCATAAACAAAAACAAAAAAAATCTTCTTTAAATTCTGCCTGATGACTCCGAATATGTTCCCTAACTTTAAATGACTGTCTCTGCTCTGTGTTTCAGGAGAGCTTTGTGGTAGATTGCTTAAAAGATGCAAGTTTGAAAGATGAAACCGACGACCAGGTGGACACAACTTCGAGCTCATATCGCCAGCTCATTTTGGTGCATTAACAGCACAAGCATAACAAATCAAAACAAAACAATAAAACAAACAAGCAAAATAAAAAACCCAAACAGATGTTTATGGATCGCCCTCGAGAGACATGAGAGAAATGACTGGCAGGAACTTGAACACAACCACCAAATGAAATGAACTGCGGCGTCGCCTTTCCCAAACTGAGGAATTATATTATTCGTTTCAACGAAATAATGTTTTTTTTTTTCTGGCGAGATTCCTCACCAGAAACATCTCTTTTTTTCGAAGATTTGATGTGTTACAAACTATTTTCTATTTCATAGATTTTCTTTCGTGGACCGGACTTCTGTGAATAGTTTTCACACATGAACAGGATTTTAAAATGCACTTATTCGTCCTCTTTGTGGACACTTTTTTGGTTTGGCTGAATAATTGTGCACTTGATCCCTTTTCTTTACTGCTATTTCCACGCAGTAGATTTTGGCCCATTTTTGATGAGTCTGTATAAATTTCACTAAATGAATTCTCAGTGGTGATCAACTTGCTTTATATTTTTTACTGGAATCACACCTTTTGGAGTATTTGACAAAGTTCCCCGAAATGTTGCGAGATGTGACCTTTCTCTTCTAGAAGTAGCATTTCATGTGTACCCTTTTCCTCTCCTGCTTTCATTCCCGAAATCTATACAGTTAGTAGGCTGACACAATGGTTATTAAAATTTGCCTACAGAACAGCACATTGATAAATCTGATAGGCTGACAATTCTTTTCCCTGTGATTGTTATTTAAGTTCAGTATTGATCCAGTCAGAGGTGATTGAGAACAATAAATTTGATAAATTTAACACACGCTGTGTTTTTTTTTTATTTTTAATTTGTTTGTTGGAAACTATGGAAATCGATGAGGCTTTTTTTTCTACAATAGACATCTATTTGAAAATGTTCTCCATATCGAGCCTTGGCCTTTATACAGAGCATGGGGGTCGTCTGAATGTAATTAAAAATGGAGATATATATATATATATATATATATATATATATATATATATATATATATATATATATATATATATGCAAAGTGCGAAAAAAATACCTAGTGTTTGTAAATTATGCAAATTATTTCATTACTTTTAATTCGGCTTATGTTTATTAGCAATCTCGATCCATTTATTTTAAAACAATTGAAAGCTATATGTATAGGGCAATTAAACATTAAACATTTATTTGATTTTTAGTGTCATAATTTTTCAGTTTGCAAACATTATATATACACACTATTTAATAGTATTATTGACATTGTCGAAATGTATCGTTTTGACACGAATATTTAGCTTTTATTATAATTTGTTGTAATGCTCACAGAAGTTTAAGAGTAAATGTGAACGCGTGACAATCAACGTTTTAAAGCGATCGCAAGCTAAATTTAATTTATTCTTTAATTACCAGCACATCCGAATTTATTCGGTTATTTGTCGGGGATAATAAATGCCGATCTATTTTATTTAGTTAATCTCCCACTTTATCAGTAGCATTTCAGTAACAGGCTCCATGTAGGCAGCGTGTTACTTCCAGTTGTGGTCTAATTGATTTTTTTTTTCGTCATATATCACATGCACAACATTTATTATTCAGCCTCATTTAATAACTGAGTGATATTTGTTCACTATTCAGCGATAATGCAGACGGATTAGAAGGAGTCGTGACGGTAATTACGCGTGCAATATTTTTGTCAGCGTCACAACACGGCAAGGCGACACGGTGACGGAATAATGACATGTCGTTGTTGTTTTAACTACAAACTGAAGTCTTTTTGCGTGTTCACTGGCCGTGTGAGAATCTAATAGCCAGGTTACTGCGCCTAAAGAATCAAAGCGAGGTGATGTAACTTCAGAGCTGTTCTGCTGCAGGAGTGAACCTCTCTCTCTCTCTCTCTCTCTCTCTCTCTCTCTCTCTCTGTTTGTGCGTGCGTGCGTGCGCGCGTGCGTGTAAATCCGTATGCCTGCCACGTAGCCTACTGAGTGCAAGAGGACCCACATCCTTCTATCAGATTGCAGTGTGAAAGCGCGCACTAGGATCACGTCTAAATAGGCCTTATTTTAAATCACGGCCTTCCTGTTGGTGCAGACACGTACACCAGTGAACCCCTCGACTCTCCATTCCGCATTTCCTCCTATTTAGTTTTTATTTTATTCCCTGTTAAAGTCAGTATGTATATAGGAGGCAGTGCACGCTTTCAGGTGCCCCAGTCTGTCGGCTGAACTCCCGCAGTGGCTTCCCTCAGTTTTTTTGTCTTCTTTAAGAACTTTTGTTTGCGATTGACTATTCATCTCTCTCTCTCTCTCTCTCTCTCTCTCAAACACACACACACACACACACACACACAGACACACAGACACACACACACACACACGCACACACACGCGCACACACACACACACACACACACACACACACACACACACACGCACATTCATTTAAATTTTGCGGATGATTTAATACACACCGGTTGCGTGGCAACGGAATTCAACCTGTGCTCAAATTTGGCGCGGCGGCAATGCTACATCACACACACACACACACACACACACATACACAGAACTGACTTGAATGTGATATTATTTTTATTATTATTATTATTATTATTATTATTATTATTATTATTATTATTGCTGTTGGGAACAGAAACAACAGCGATAATAATAATAATAATAATAATAATAATAATAATAATAATAATAATAATAATAATATACAGTTACCTTTCTTTGCTGTTGTAGTAATTGAAGAATATTTTTTTGTTGTTTCTCTTAAATCAGGATCTATAAATAGAAACAATTTTTAAGTCACACCTAAAACTTCATGGCTTGGATTAGAGTTAGATTTAGATTTAAATGTAGAGTTAGATTTACAGTTAAATGTGGATTTTAATGTAGAGTTAGATTTAGAGTTAGATGGGAAAAGAGATTTAAAGTTATTTTTAAAGTTAAATGTAGATTTAGATGTATAGGTGTAGGTTTAGATGTAGAGTTAGATTTAGAATTAGATGTAGGGTTAGATTTAGGTTTAGCTTTAGAGCTAAATATAGAGTTAGATTTAGAGTTTGAGGTAAAGTTAGGCTCGTACCCGTTCAAAGCCAGTCCACTGTTCTACATGATATTATATACTTAATTATATCAAAAATGTAATAAACACAAGAGAGCATTTGGAAAGCAATATTTATTCATTTTGTTCTATACCAATAGTATAGAAAACTATTGCTTTTAATGCTTTTATTTAGCGCCATCTTTTGGACATATCGACTGCAAAAATGAGTGCTCTTATCCTCGGGTATATGAATAAAGTAAACGCATCTTGTCTTGTTACTGCTTCGATACAAACTCTGTCTTTTGTGTGTTGGCAGTCTGGATAGACTGTCATAATTACTATAGAATCGAATGGAAGACAACTGAAATATATATATATATATATATACGTGGCTTATTAGAAAGCATATATCTACAAATGTTTACATTTTCCACGCCATTTATACATGTGTATATGATTTGACTGTGTGGGAATTTTGGGAATATTAATCCAGAAATCCTGGTGTTTATGTTCCTGTGACTGGACAGGTCTAGTGAAATTATAGAAACAGCACTTGTCAATGGTCATGCGACCAGTGTCAAGCACCTGCCATAAAATCATGGCACGAAGCCTGGAAGGGCCCATCAGACCCAGCGGGCATCTCACCCCAGCACTGTGACTGCCAAGGTGACAGCATGTCACAGCATGCCCTGTATTTCGAAGCTTTCGAACGCATCAGTGCTTCTGATCAGTCCCTGGAACTGTTGAGAGTGTGTGCAAAAAAAAAAAAAAACCCATAAAATAAAATAAACAAAAAAAACCCACATTCAATTTGCATACAGTAAGGTTTAGTTTCACTAATAAGTAAATATAAGATAAAATTGATAAAATGTTTGAGTAACATCACTGAGCAATAAATAATATATTTTACCCGATTCATACTGTGATTAGACTTTAAACTCAAGTAAACACTTTTGGTAACATGCATACATGTTGACTTGCAAGATACTGTATGTGGAAAGGAAAGACAAAAGAAAAAGAGTAATAAAAGGCAAAGAAGCAAAGAATGAGGTGAAAGGTTCTCTAGCCCCTGCTGTGGTTATCACATTAACTAGTGGATTTGAGGCAGAGAGGAAATAGTCTATCGGCTGTGGTTTAATAGATTACTGACATTTGGACACAGGTATTTGGAGTTAGGCATTATGCCCCAGAGGGGATACAAAAACTAGAATTGGCATCATGCAAGCATCTCATGCCTACTGAAGACAAATAATAACTTGAACATAACATCACATCTTAAAAAGTGTCAATACTGTTGGATTTGAACAAATATTTCCGAGAGTGGAGTCAGCCTTTTATTGAAATCATAACAGGGACAACCAGAGAAGCAAGCACACATCTCTGTTTACAGCTTAAACAGACACGACATATCTCCCACAATCATGTTGTTCTGAGAGAACAGGAAATCACCTACACCTTATCCTATTGAAATAGAATACAGAGATGTAAAACCTGACAAAATGGATTTCAAATCAGATCAGATGCCCTTAAACAGGATGTGAAAAATAAAGGTACCTATTCAGATGTCAGACTCCAAATGTCACCTCACTGACAGTATTTTCCTGGAACAACATAATCATGATAATTAGACAAAAACAAAATGGCACAGTTGAAAAAAAAAATCAACAGAATCCTTTCACAGGCAAGAGGACACTTTTCAGTTTCCATGCTATCATATCCCCTTATCTCCATTTAAAAAGGGACAAGTGCAAGAATTCCTGTTGTTTAAGCTGCTCGAAACGAGCCACACTTTGCAAATCAGATAGTTTGGAGGTTGAAATAAAAGTAGTTAATTGGTGCAATACACCAAGGACATAATTATCTCTCTATGTAACTGGCAGTTGTTTAATTGCCAGTAATTGTTCTCCAAACCTTGTGCAGAAGTGATGAAGACTAAATGGTTATTGTGTGTATCTGTGTATATGTGCTAATCCTGTTATTTAGGCTCTGCCATTACAGTAATGTTTTTCTTTTAATTCTCAGTGGAAAAAAAACATGTTTAGGATAATACAGTTTTTGGATGGACATATATAATCCCACACATAAAAATAAATGTACCATTCACTTACACTAAGAGCTAAACTAGAACACCATGTAAACTATACTGATCTCTCACACACACACACACACACACACACACACACACACACACACACACACACACACACACACACACACACACAAAGAGAGAGAGAGAGAGAGAGAGAGAGAGAGAGAGAAATACATACACACAAACACATACACACAGAAATACATTTGGCATATTCATTGCTGCTATCCTGTGTGCACTGTTAATTATTGCCACATTGTAAAACCAGGCTTGGAGGTCCACAGGAAACAAACACTGATTAACCTGATTGAGGTTGCTGTGAACCATAGTCCAGCTAAAGCGTACTGACAGCTAAACTGTTCCCACCTTCTAACCTCATTGCCCTCTGTGACTTGTAAGGCAGATCAGTGTTAAATATGTAAATGATAGATGTCTGAGATAAACATACTTCGGGTCCATTCAACTATTTTGAGGCTCAAATATGGCCGTAACACATATGATATCGCAAGTTACGTAACACAACTACATTTTATAATGACCTTGTTAATTTCAATTAATGGAATTGCAACAGCGGGGATAATTGTAAGCCACTCCAGAACTTTGGTGTATGATTACATTTGGCATGTGTATGCAGCAGGAACACAGAGAGCACTGCGTTATATCATTTTGTTTTGCTTATCAGTCCTTAAGCTTTTACAGCCAGAATGAGAAGACAGGAAAGATCACATCCACATGACCCTCCTCTCATCGTTGGAATATCCATTACATTTTAATGAATCCTATCAAAATATTTGTGCCTGTATTTGATCTTTTTTGTTGTTGTTTGTTTTAGCATTTAACATGGACTGGTTTGTCATTAGAGGTACTGTTACTGTGTGAAATGCATTACAATTTGTTGGACGAGAGATAATGTCATATATTGTTGACTTTTTATGACAATTTCTAATGTTCATTTGTAAAGGCCTGGCTAAATCATGCACATTTTTTAAGCTCTTTACAATACTCTGTCTGTGTCTGAGTTTATAGTTGAGTCCATAAGGGATAAATCACATTTAGGCATGACATTGGTGTTCAGTGCAATCTTATTATCCATGCCACTGGCTGCTAAAGCTATTAGAAAATAAGAGAGCAGTGCCCATTGAAGGGAATAACTACTCGTACTACCCCAGTGATTCACAGCAGAAGCCTTTCTGTACTAGCAAAAAGAATTAGACATATCTACCCTTTAAACTCATGGGATACAAGGCACAAATCCAGTAATTCTGTTAATAAGAGTAGATTTGCTTTTTTTTTCATGATAACAATGCAGTTGCATGGCATACTTATCTAATATATTTCTACAGGAGGTTTATGTGCTTCTAAGTTCTTTATTATTAATTCCATCAAAATAGTTAGTTAGTTAAGCAGTTTGACTTTTTCTGTTTTAAGCAAATGCCTGCATTCAAGTGAGGTATTTTATTTGTACATTGTTATTAAATGTAAAATCAACAAATGATGTAAAATGTACAATACCTAGAACTTACAGTAGTTTTGTATATACTTACAGTATATATAAAGCTTAACAAAATGCACACAAGCTCGCTTTACTTCCTTTTATTGTGTCCTCCACGACTATCATCCAACATATATCATCCATCTTCATCATCCAGTAATTCAATATTAACCATGATAATAACATTTAGAATTAGCAGGTCACTAGTGTAATGCTGTTGATTGGTTATTCTGTTGATGAGAACAGAGGGACCATCCAAAGAATGGTGATCTTTGTTTATTTGAACAGCTACAACTAGCAAGAGGTTTTCCCTTATGCACATTTTTTCTAGTAATCAAACAATATTTGAGTCTGATGAGTGTGTCTAGACACTTCTTTCAGGAGTGTGTAATAAAAACAACAGCATGTTCTTGTTCTTATTCTTCTTATTCTTCTAATACAAAATCAGTTGCCAGCAATTAAAATTTTGAATTTATTAATGTATAATATGCTGGTTTTTTTTCAATGTTGTTAATCATTTGCAAAACAAACTGTGTAGTTCTTGATATCAATTACAACAGGTTTAAAGTTGTTTCCTCATTATCCATTTTTTCTTCCTCTTAATTATAAAAAATAAACATTGCTTGCGAATTAAATGAGACATTGAATGAGCACTGGTTTAAATAGCAAAAGCTTGACCATTACAAGTCCTGACGTTTGAGAAACCTTCAATAGAGTAAATGGGAATTAATGTCTTCCTACTTACATTTTCATTTGTTAAATAACAACACATTTTTTAAATCTCATGCTTACACCATTTGTGTCTGGTAATGTAATATATTTGAATTAGTGCATTACTTTGAACTTGCAATCAGAATTACAGATGGCCTCATTGTCTTAGCTGTGCTGTTATAAAACATTAATAAACACCTTTAAAGAAATCAGATTTTATTAGTGTTGTTGTATAAAATAATGGTATAATGTTACATAGCACACTTATTTCCGAGACCTTGAGTGTACATTTTTGCAAGTTGCTTCCATCCAAATTTCCAAATATTACATGCTAAATATTCAAAGGTTTATAATGGCTTTGAGAATGTTGTAAAACATGCACTAATTGCCAGACAATACTTTAGTAGCAGTTTAAGTATTCTTAGATTTAAAAAAATGTTTAGGAATATAGCTTTTATCTTATCTAAACGTACACTTAAAGGATTTAGCAAAAGGTAAAAAAAAAAAAAGCTTGTAAAAGATTTTAAAGACAGTGTAAAAAAAAAGGTATTTTGTGCCATCATCATACTGTAATCTGGGCTCACACTGCCTGCATCTATTGAATGGTGTATTAGAGTTAACAGGAATCAGCATGAATTCTGTTATCAGCCTCTAATCATCCATTCATTTACAGAGCAGTAATATCACCCCTAATTGATCTGGCCCACTGATTTGTTTCGATTTCTCATTGCCACCAGTCATTTATTCCCTCTACCTACTGACTCTTAATGAATAGACTCGTTAGGAGCTGGTGTGCCTAAATGAAAGTGACTCTAGAAAGCATGGCGCTGCCAGATACATGATGGCAAAGATGAAGCCAAATGTTTAAATCAGCAGGTGACATTATGAGCAGTTCAATGTTGGACAGGCATCCATGGGCATCCATTCTCATGCCCAAGTTGTCAAATACTGAAGCACGGTTGTGGTCAGCATCATTCAAAACACATAGTAGTCTCTGGCAGACCAGTTGCTGCATGTTTTTTTTTAAATAAGAGCTGGAACATCAATGTTTCAAACAATTACAAATCATTTGAGATTATTTGTAATACCATATTAAACATTTTGCTTGTGAAACTTTTTTTTTTTTTTTTTAATGCACGAGGGCCCTTTACTTAATAGATAAATGGCCACAAAAATGCCTATATACAGTATATTTAAAAAGTTTTCATACCCCCTTCACTTTTTTCAAATTTGTTTTAATACACAATACTTCAAATAGATTTTTTTTCTCATTAATCTACACTCAATAGCCCTTAATGACCCAATAAATAAATAAAAACTGAATTCTAGAAATGTCTGTAATTTTTTCAGATTAAAAAAAACCCTGAAATATCACATGCACATTTTATTTCTCCTATTACTCATGATCATTGCTGAGATGTTTCTACAACTTAATCAGAGTCCACTTGTGAAAACATTTATCAATTAGACATAATTAATTAATTAATTAGACAAAGGAAGTGCCTACAGAGTTTAGAGACAGGATTGATGCAATGCACAGATCTGGAGAAGGTTTCAACGTGTTAACCCAAATTCATTACTATTACATGTGTGAATCGTGAGTTAAGACTACAATTTTATCTATCTATCTATCTATCTATCTATCTATCTATCTATCTATCTATCTATCTATCTATCTATCTATCTATCTATCTATCTATCTATCTATCTGTCTATCTGTCTGTCTGTCTGTCTGTCTGTCTGTCTGTCTATCTGTCTGTCTATCTATCTATCTATCTATCTATCTATCTATCTATCTATCTATCTATCTATCTATCTATCTATCTATCTATCTATCTATCTATCTATGTCTAATGCTAAGTATGCTTCTATAGATTTACTGTGAAAACAGTATATTACGTTGAACAAAAAAAAAAAAAACATTTTATAAACATGCAGCACAATATTTTCTGATGTATATTGGTAAAATATGTATATTGCAAAATGATGTATATTTTTAGAATATTATATTTTAATAAATTGTACTGCATTTATTATTACTTCCAGAGGAACAACATTGAAAAAGGAGGTGTGCTGGGTGAAAGGGGTCATCTTTGTGGACCTTCTTCTGATACACTGATTGAAGCAGTTATCTGATTAAATTAAAGGCCTTGGTCACACTTGGTTCAAATATTATCAGTCTGTATTATTATATAGTGATAGTAAGGGAACAGAACTGCATGAACACCATTTAATTAGGTTTCCTGTATAACATTCTGAACTGACGTTTCAGAAGGTTTGGTGTTAGGAGGCTTCAGCTTTTGATGAATTAGATTGACTCTTATTTTGGGTTTATTCTCAGCAAATCTGTGATGATAAGTATAATTTATGATGAAAAAGAATGAGAGGGCCTTAGATGTGAAGGCAACAGTTCTGAATTCATTGTCACTTTGTCACTGATGTACTGTATGTTTTTTATAGCAATTTTATAAGTAGAATGATGATGATGGGACTCTTGAAACATGGACTCAGTAAAATTTAGATGCCTTGGAGGAAAACAGACAGCACACCAGCCAGTGAAATTAAGTGTAATTATCTATTTTATGTGTTGTGATGTATTCTGTAGTAACTGCAGTGCTGCTTTTAAGGCCACAGCTAGGTGGTGAAAGCCATTTTTATCTTAATGTAACTACCCTGCTTAGAAAACAAGTACAAGAACAGCAGTAATAATAATAATAATAATAATAATAATAATACAGATAAAGAGGAAAGCTTTGGCTAATTGCTTTTCTATCTCTACCTCTCCCTCTGAAATGGTTGATATTGGAGGAGACAGAGTTTTAGAGCAATTTGGATGGACGGATGGACAGACGGTAAAGTCACCACACCACTGTGTCACAAACCTCTTTAGAACCATATTTATCTGTTATTTGCACCTCTGGCCTTTTAATTTTTTATATCCTATTTTTAACATTGCATGTATTATACAATGGGTTGTACATATACTGTATGTCCCTGTTGTGTCCTTAATCATCTGTACCCATAATGGGATATTTAATTCTTATCTGTTATGCTTAATTCAACAGTCAATCTTTAACGTTCTTCTGTACAATTATTTCACAGACTACAAAATATGTTAAGGTTTTCAATCTTAGGACAATTCCAGGATTACATTCAGTCGTATCAAATACCTTCAGTACCTTCATCAGTAATGTATGCTCACTTGTCTAATTTTGCTGGAACTAAAAAAAAATACTTTGTTGAAACGTGCTGTGTATTGATTTGAGATCTCCGTATTAACCATAAATAACCAAATGCCATTTCATCTGAGAATGTAAAGTACCGTATTAAAGAGACATGAATTTTACTTTGACAATATGGCCATCTTCTGGTCAGGAGCATAATGGCAGCGTTTTATAACTTACTATCTTGATTAAGTAATAAACTGATTAGACTAATAAGTATCTATTAATATAATAAGCTGATAATAAATTGATGTACAGAACAGTATTAAATGTTTTGTATATAATATGTTTATATAAAGTGTTTGACTCTTCATAGTGCCCATTCACATAGTTTTCCCCCAAAAAATAAATAATAATAAAAAATAAAACCATATCAGATACAAATATTTGTGTCAGATTTTGCTACTGCACGGGTTGGTTTAGGGAATTTCAGAAGGAAAAAAGAAAAGAGCTGGTACAGACATTTCTAAAAGTTTTGTTTAATGAGAACACATACATAGAGTCCTACCTAAAGAATGCAATTAGTCATTTAACTGTACTGTTATTATAATACTAATATTCTGTTTTAAATACTTTTAATCCATAGAACAAAATGAGTGTTTACATTCACACATTTAGTCTTTGCATTGTAGTACCACATGGCGTAATTCATTCATTTTATTAAAAATTAGCTCAGGTGTCTCCTATTATGATCATTGCTGAGATGTTTCTACAACTTAACCAGAGTCCACTTGTGAAAACATTTATCAATTAGACATGATTATTTATTTATTTATTTATTTATTTATTTATTTATTTATTTATTTATTCATATTAATATTTTTTTTTATCATTTTTTGTTTACTTGTTTGTATGTATGCATTTATTTACATTCGATCTACCTGCAGTGAAAGGAATTCAGTTATGGAAGCACACTGCATCCTTAATATTAATTTAATTTTTTTTTAAACATCCCTGAATTCTGTCTTCAGTCCTTTCATACAGCTGTCTACATCTAATTGAATAGTATTAGTGTCTTTGAAAGTATACTGTTTGGTACTGGGTTTGGGTTTGTATTTAAATCCCATAATATTCATATTTAAAACTTGCGATAGATTTTTATTTTTAAACTTGAAAGCATGATCATGGGGCTTGTATGTGTGAGCGTGTGTGTGTGTCTGTGCGTGCGTGCGTGCGTGCGTGTGAATCATGCTGTGTGGGTCCTGGTGTGTCACAACGTGACGTCAGAAAGTACAAAGTGTGCTGCTGTCAGTTTCATGGACAGGATGGAGACTGAAAGGTTTCCTTAGTGACAACCATCAGTTGATCGTCCAATGGGTCACGTTCCCCACTGCCATAAAGCGTGAGATGCACTTGTTTATTCACATTAAGAGTGAAGGGTGGTGGGCCCCACACCTGCCATTTCATAGGAATTAGTTATACAATATTCTTCAGTTTGAGTGATGGGTCTGGGTAAAGCAGGCTGTCGGAAGATTTCTTTCTAAGTGCATATTGATTTGTCGATTGGCTGACTGATTGATTGGTTGCCAGGCGTTCCGCATTGCCAGCCTGTAGAGGCGGCTCTTATTTTTCCCCCACAGCAATAACACTTTTATGGATTGGGAGAAAGGACAGGTGTTAGACTGATGGAGCTCTGATTCACGAGCGGATCATGAGAGAGAGAGAGAGAGAGAGAGAGAGAGAGAGAGAGATTTGTCTGTGTGTTTGGCTGTATATGCTGTAGATAAACAGGTAGGTAAAGGTTAAAGACGACGATTTACACTCTTAAGGAGGTATTGTATATTTTATTACTTTGCATAAATAAGTGTAATGTGAGATGCTTAAGCGCGTGCAGGCTCGAGCCTTTCTAAAACCATGTCGGTGTTTTCTATGGCGTCTTACACAGTATGCTGGAGTGCACCAGGTTCCATGCAGATCAATGCATGGATTGATCTAAAAGAAAATAAACGCAAGAGATGACAATTATATGTAGCTTTCATTCTGCCTAACGAGCGACACACAGAAACCACGCTTGTGTTTTGATCGGCGCGTGTACGTCTTTAGAAAAAAAAGCAAACGCGTGCACTTAAATCAACTGTACTGGTTTACCACACCATGCTGTTGTAAAACCATAGTGGTATAGTTTTAAGCTATGCGTTCCCATTCGTCCTTTGTGTACGATGGTGTGGCTATTTAGTCATGGACAGTCCTGGTCGGTAAAATAAATAACTAGTGATACAAGTGATACCCTACGCATGCTGGAGCTTTAGTGTGCTTAAAAGTAAATGTCCTCTCATTTTAAAGAAGACACAAGCCTTGTGCATGCATACAATGAAAAAAAACATGTTCAGCTTCTTTTCCTGATTTTTTGATCAGTAATACAATTATACTGTGGGTCTCTTTAGACACACATCCAGCGTTATCTCCGGTACCTAAGCAACAAGTTGATAACGTAATGCAGCAGTGATTAAAGTTCCATTTCTAAATAATGTAATCAAGTGGACTCGACCTATTTGTGTGCATACAAATCACGTCTACCTGTGAATTTCTAGGATCTGGCCATAGGAGGAAGTGGTAGCTCAATGGTTAAGGCTTTGGGATGGGCTTTGGGATGGTTGGGGATTCTAGCCTCATAACTACCAAGTTTCCACTATCGGGCCCTTGAATAAGTCCCTTAACCCTCTCTACTCCATGGCTGACCCTGCACTCTGAGCCCAGCTTTCTGGGATATGCGAAGAAAGAATTTACAGGTTTAACACTATTTTGAACCATTGCAACTTGCATAGGTGGCAGAACAATAATTATACACTATACTATTGATGTATGTGAACAGATCAGTTAATCTGTAGATTACTAAATATAACAAAGATGTACATATATCAATAAACAAAGCAGCTGTAGTCAAGAAATTTAAGTGCTTAAAAAAGTAATTGCAGTAGACAAATGAATTGTCAGCAATAGCAAGCAATGAAATAAGTGTTTAGAAAATATTGGACTACATTAATAGGACTGAAAGTTCTAACCTATTAGAAGTGCAGATATGTAATAAAGTAGTTGTCCTGCTATGAGCTATTCTTAAAAAAAAAAAAGCTATTGCATGCTACATTTGATCTTGACTGAGCTTTATAATGTGTATCCATTAACTTTCCCTCTGATATTTCCCTTGGATATTATCATCCAAGCTAATGACATCAATGACCTTGCATAACTCTCATGATGTTTCTGTGTATTTGTTGGAAGTTTGAAGAACAAAAAGAAAAACAAAAGAAGTTTTAAGAGATCCTGAAATTGCTACAGGCGATACCAAAAGTTGAAGGCCTCAGAAACAACAGAAAAATAATATGCTAGCCTCTGCTTAATTCTCTGTCTACAGGTATATTTAGATATTTTTAGGGTAGTAGACTATTTGTGTATGAAACATGTTCTCACTCTAAACTCGTCACATATGGATGGGCTCGTCAGGATCGTTTGCCGCCATTTTTTAATGCACTGGGTACTCTTTTGGCATCATTGTTTTATGTCCGGGGAATCCCACGGACTTCACCCGTAACTACATTAAAAAGTTACGCAGTTTTAAATGATGCCAAAGGTAAAATGATGCAAAAGGATACCCAGGTTGTCAAAAAGTGACGCTAAGGGATCCTGATGAACGCGTCCATATGTCGCGAGTTGGGAGTGAGAATGTGTTAGTGTATGAGAAATGGATTCTGAATTCTCTTTTTTTCCCATAGCATTATACACCGTTCCTGTTCTTATGGTAACCATGGCATAGTATCACTTGGGTGAGTGTGCATAAAGTATTTTTATTTTATATTAAGTGTGTTGCAGTCTGTTAGTAGATTCAGGCATGCATTACATCCTGTTTTCATACAAATCACTTATAATAGTTGTAAAAATAAAATTACTTGGTCAAATGTAACATACATTTTTTATGTTGCATATAGATTTGTGTAACTTTTCAATTTTGTAAGAATGAAGCTAAAAGATACACGATGGTGGAATGAGTTAACATTTTCTATTTAAGTATTTGCTTCTGTCATCTTATTACTTCTAGCAAAATTTTTAGGGATAATGTTCCCATGACAATTGTTCAATAAACTGTTTCATCAAGAACAGGTTTTACAAGGCAATGGTTCTTACCAAAACACAGTGGGAGAAATAATAATTTGATCCTGCTGATTTTGTAAATGTACCCCCTTACAAAGAAATAAACCGTCTCAAATTTTTATGGTAGTTTTATTTTAACAGAGAGAGAAAGAATATAAAGAAGGAAAAAAATCATATTATATAAATTAATTTGTATTTGATTAAGTGAAATAAGTATTTGATCCCCTACCAACCAGTTAGAAGTTTGACTCTCACTCACCCAAATTAGTCCCCTCCCTAATATCAACTCATTATGTATATAAAAGACACCTGTTACAGAATAAACCTCTTACATTCAAACCTCTCCACCACCATGGGCAAGACCGAAGAGCTGTCAAAGGACGTCTGGGACAAGAATGTAGACCTGCTCAAGGCTGGAATAGGCTACAAAACCATCAGCAAGAACCTTGGTGAGAAAAAGCACTATTGGCACGATAATTCAAAAATTAAAGAAATACAAGGTAACACACCAAGGTCTCTCTGCTTAAGAATGCACACGAACAGGCCTGTCTCAAGTTTGCCAATGAACACCTGAATGGTGGGAAGGCCTGGGAGAATGTGATGTGAATGTGGTCAGATGAGAACAAAATTGAGCTCTCTGGCATCAACTCGACTCGCCATGTTTGGAAGTAGAGAAATGCTGAATATGACCCCAAGAACACCATCCCCACTGTCAAACATAGCAGAGGAAACATTCTGCTTTGGGGCTTTTTCTCTGTTAAGGGTGCAGGAAGACTTCACCACATGAGCAGGGCCATGTACTGTAGAATCTGGGATGAGAACCTCCTGCCCTCGGCCAGAACACTGTCTCTCTCTGTTCAAATAAACCTACCATAAACATTCTAGACTGTTCATTTCTTTCTAAGGGGTAAACTTACAAAATCAGGAGGGGATCAAATTATAATTTCCCCCACTGTAAGTTTTTATTTAAATTTAAATGGGAAAAAAAAAGGAGCCACTACATTTAAAGAATTTACTTCTATTAATATAACATTAAGGTTTTTCAGCTTAATGTAATTACGCTGTAATAAGACCATGTTCCCATAAATCTTTTTTAACCTTTGGTCCCTGGGACTTTATCAAAGGCCACCCAATCAATGATTACAATCCACATGAAGTATGTTTATAATTTGCAGATAAAAAAATTATTATAAAATTAAAAATTAAAGTCCAGAGTCAAATCAATGTTATGTAAACAGATCATGTCCATAATCACTTTCTAAAAATTGTCCTTTAACCCATGCCTTATCATACGGAATCAGTTAAATGTAATAATAATTATTTAAAATATATATTATATAATAAAAAATATTATAATATATAAATATTACATATTAAGGACCTGCTTCCTCGAATGATTTACATGATTATATAAATGCATAGTTGTATTAATGTCATATATCTTTGTCTATTGGTTATTTTCATTCTAGATTGCCAATGGCATGGACTGAGCAGTGGATGATAGCAAGGATTAGCATTGACTTTACTAACATGGACTGATATTAGTTTGGAATATCTGCCATGTCTGACTGTAATGCCAGCTCTGTGGAACAATGTGGCTTGCTTGGACCCGCAGAACCAGAGATGCAGGAGGTTCAGACTAGTTTGATTCCTGTTGTGATAAGGGTGGCCTTGGCCACCATCATGATATTCATGATCACCATTGGTTTCTTGGGCAATTCAATAGTGTGTTTGATCGTCTATCAGAAGCCAGCAATGCGATCAGCTATCAATCTGCTTCTAGCCACGCTAGCCTTCTCAGACATTATGCTTTCTCTGCTGTGTATGCCTTTCACTGCTGTGACTGTGGCCTCCACTGACTGGAGTTTCAGAGTAGGGTTCTGCCGAGCCTCTGTCATGCTTTACTGGTTCTTTGTTCTGGAAGGCGTCTCCATCCTGCTCATCATCAGCGTGGATCGCTTTCTTATTATCGTGCAGCGGCAGGACAAGTTAACACCACATCGTGCCAAAGTTCTGATTGCAGCCTCCTGGGCTCTGTCCTTCTGCGTGGCACTTCCATCAATTGTAAGCTGGAGGACAGGTATTATCGTGGAAAGAGTGCCCCAGTGTATCCTGGGATATAGTGAGTCACTGGCAGAACGGGGTTACATGGTGCTGCTAGCAGTGGCAGTGTTCTTTGTTCCATTTAGTGTCATGCTGTATTCCTACATGTGCATTTTGAACACAGTGCGGAGAAATGCGTTGCGCATCCACACCCACGTTGCAGAAGACAATGTGGGTCTTAAGCTGGGACTTACGGGTCTGCAACGCCCACCACAGGTCAACGTGGACATGAGCTTTAAAACCAGAGCCTTCACCACCATCCTCATCCTCTTCATTGGATTTTCTGTGTGCTGGCTGCCTCATACAGTGGTAAGCCTGTTGGCCGTTTTCAGCCACCGCTTCTATGTCAGTCCAGCATTTTATCCAGTCAGCATAGGGGCTCTGTGGCTCAGTTACCTGAAGGCTGTATTTAACCCTGTCATCTACTGCTGGAGGATCCGCAAATTTCGTGAAGCCTGTTTAGATTTTATCCCCAAAACTTGCAGACTCTGTCCCAAAATCCCTGGGAGAAATCATAGGCGTATAAGACCCAGCAATATTTATATCTGCAGCAGTGAGTCCCAGTCTGCAGTTTAGTATTTGAATTTGCAACATGAAACATGGTAACACTTTTCATTTTTGGTTACAGTCCATTAGAAACATATTAATTACAATCCCTGACTATCACCTGCATGGGATACAATGAGAAATGTTTATTTCAGCAGCACAGATACCAGTTATTGCATGGGTTATAGTTACTGGTGGTGATTTTTAAATCTGTGCATTTAAGTTAAACAAACAAAAACAAAAGCCATACTTATTAACAAACAAACCACCAGTTTTCTATTTGATCTAATACTGAAAAACATGTACAACCAAAACAAATAATGAGAAGCCACAGTTTTATTTTAAAGAAATGTTTAGAAAGAATCTTAACCACACAACCATTTAAAACCCTATCAATAATACCAAATAAATCACTTCTTGTAAATTGTGTCATCTGAGTGGAAATACAGCAATAAAATAATGCAATAATGCTGCAGTGCCTCATGATTAAGTGTGTAATGAAAAAAAAGTTATATGTGAAGACACAGTTCTCAAAATGCCATTTAGATTGTGAACATATAACCATTTGTTTATTTTTTTACAGAAGGCATGCTGAAACAGAAATCACTAAAAAAGAAAAATGCATTGAGTACAAAAATATTCAACAAATACAAATTAAGCCAGCAATGGGCATAAAAATGTGTGTGTGTGTGTGTGTGTGTGTGTGTGTGTGTGTGTGTGTGTGTGTGTGTGTGTGTATAAAACTTCCTGAGCTGCTCTTTCTATATTACTAATTTCTATATAACTATATTTTGAAAGGCTGTCTGCATTTAATGTTACTTTTTCATACTCGTGATATTACAGATATTAGTCAAGAGCTCTGTAATGTTTTAAAAGTCTAAACAAACAGTCAGTAAACTTATCAGGTTTGTGACTTACTTGTATGGTTATGATCTTTTTTTACTCAGTAAGTATTTTAGAATGTGGATCAGTACAACTGCAGCAAAAGCGATTTATGCACATTTTATTGTAATACTCATTTTAGTTACTTTTAAATCATGGTCATAATTATTGGCACATTGTAAAACAGAAAACCCTCACAATAAATTAAAAGATTTTGATCTTCATATTTTATCTTTTGTATCTTTCCATAGAAGAGTTTCTTATAGTCATCTCTACGCAGCACACACCTCTCTTATATATATATATATATATATATATATATATATATATATATATATATATATATATATATATATATATATGATAATATTCATAATCAACAAACTTCAGATTGGTAGTGATTTTCAACCAGGCCAGTAGGAGGCGCACGCCAAATCCATGGCTAATAATCATAAAAGCAAAAAATAAGGCGCCACTTCCGCGTTTCACCGGAAGGGGAACATGGCTTTCTGCAGCAATAGACGGGGGCAGAAAATGAAGAATTCTGGTGGAGACGCTTCAGAAACCGACCTGTTGCTTCATCCGGAACTTCTATCTCGGGATTTCCTCAAACTTGTTTTACACGAGGTTAGATAAAAGTGTACACATCTCCAACAGAGCGCTGAGCTGTCACTGAGCCACAGATCACCTCGACCTATCTGTCATAAACAACACTAGCAAGTGGTCAGCGACTTTATAATCTATTGTGAGCTCGTTAATTTAAGCAGACGTTTGTGTGTGTGTGTGTGTGTGTGTGTGTGTGTGTGTGTGTGTGTGTGTGTGTGTGCGCGCGCGGCTCGCTCGCGGTGTCAACAACTTTTAGCCGTAAAGAATGCACTATGACGGTTACCGGTTTGTCTAATGTCAGAGTTCATGCTTATGGTTGCAGCTGTTACAGACACGCCCCCAGTTATGTATAGTGTATAGTGTGTGTGTGTAAGTGTAAAACCGATAATGACAATAACAGAATATTTCCAACACTACATGTTTCTGAATTGATTGCCCAAGTTGATTGTGATTGTCAATGGAGGAAATGTGATTTCCTGCTTTGTTCTGACATTTAATTATTCAAAATTGTAGTCATTGGCTGTGATGTAAGTGATTTATTAGGTGTTTGTGACTGTTGGATGGTGTTATGTCAAAAATATTTATTCCTGTTTTCTCCTCCAGAGGTTTGCATGCTTTAAGGCTTTTTTGTGATATCTGTATCGCCAACAAAACCACATTGATATCCACATCATAGCCACATTTATAGTTACATAATATTTATAACCACATATTGTTTATAACCACACCATAGACACATTCAAACTAAAATATACCAGTTGATCAGAAAGAACAAGCTGAAATTGGACCTGATATTTAGTCAGTATGTCCAGCTAGTATTGGTGTAAATAGGATATTCAGCATCAGATTGGTACATTACTTTTCTCTACCTTCCAGTGAATATGATCACAGATTGCTGAATTTGTTTTGAAGCATTTTCTTTTTAAACAGTGTTACATCCCTATTATGTCAACCAGTACAATACATACAGTGTCTACAAGATATTCAGGTTAAACATTTGGATATTCCCTTTGCAGAAAAAGATAAAGACAGATGACAGTGGAGGCCCTGACCACCTCACTGAGTTGTATATCCAGCATGTTATCCCACTCCCACAGAGAGAACTCCCCAATACCAGGTGGGGTAGAAGAGTGGAGAAGACAAGTCCACACCGGAGCTTGACCACAGCACACAGGTGACCAAACCCAGAATCTTTTTTCTTCAAGTGAATCTTTGTATAAGCCTTTCCTGTATTTCCATTTAATAACTAACCTTATTTATACCTTTGTTGCAGCTCAAGCGTAGATAGTGGCAGGAAGCGGCACATGATCGTGTTTGATGGCAGCTCCACCAAAACTGGCAGCATTAAACTAAAGAGAACAGATGATTTACCAGCTACAGATCGCTTAAAGTCCCCACCTTCCAGCATCAAACTCAGTAACCCTATACGTAAACTCTCCAGCTCCTCCTCAAACTCGCCTTCCTCCCAGGCTTCAGCAGGAGGTTCCAGGAGCCCTACAGGAAACGGCAGCCTGAATAGTCCCTCAGCTCCATCTTCAGTGCAGTCCAACTGCATGAGCACAAAGCTAAAGCGAGGCGCAACAAGCTCAGGAGGGCCCGAAAGTCCTGTGAGTACATTCACTAATGGCATTTTGTAAACCAGTTCCACTTACAAGTATTACATTGTCAGTATTACAGTATTGTCAGACAGTATTTGGTTATCTATAAAAAGACAATGTAATAATCACAACCTAGACACCTGCACGTGCTGGCCACTTTATTAAGAACATACGTACAACTGCTCATTCATGCATTTATCTTCCCAGCCAGTCATGTGGAAGCATGTTGAGCTAATGTTTATATTCATTTTGATAAAAGAACTTACTATCAAGAAGGGCTGTGGCTATCGATGTTTTGAGTAATCGGATAAGAAGTACTTTATCTTTATAAAGAGCAATACATAATATACAAGAGGAAATAAGACGGGTCTCTTAAAATGAGCAAGTCATTTGTTTCCTTTTTAGAAAAATGTACATTTTATTGCTGAAATCACATACAAGAATTCTACGCAATTCTGACTTTATTTCTCGTAAACATCCAACAGTTCTGGTTTAAAGCTGTTGGGTTGTGAACGAGGCTCCTCTGCTTCATCTGTCTTGTTCCGCCTCCGCCAGGGCTGATTGTTAGACAGAGTTCGATCGTTTGTTAGACCGTGTGTAGTTAAATAGTCTAAACAAAGCAAATAATTAGCTTCGATAATTTTTTTGTATTTTAGCTTTACTATCAAGTCTCAGTGATTCACCACAATGTGGCTGTTATGTCCAGACAGGATTGTTTGAGTATTACAGAAAGTAAAATTCTGATGCTGACACAGAAATGATTCAGTAATTTACATAAGCACCCCATATTCACCTGCTGTGACAGTCAAATTTATGTGCATAACAAAAATATTTTCATGCTTCTATGATAACAGAATTCTCACTGAATGTATGCAGTCATGGTTATAAGATTCATTATTGTGTTATTTTTTTTTTTTTTTCTCTCTTGATGCAGGAGCTGAAGTCACCTGAAGTGAAAAAGAAGATTCAGCATGTCACATGGCCATGATTTCTGTCCACCTATCAGAAGTACTAACAGAAAGAAGTGCCTTTCAGTGATTTCTGATGGGCCATGTGTCCCGTGGCATAAGAGGCCATAACAGGGATAATGAGTTCGTGCATCTAAAAATTAGATGTCCACTGCCTCACGTGCTCACTGAGATCTTCATGGATGTGCCAACAGACTTTCCTCATGAGCATCTTTTGACCAGTGTTGTACGTGAGATTCTAAAAGACAAGGAGGATGGATTTCGCTTTTTGAACACTGTAAAAATATTCTTTTTACTTGAATAAATAATGTTCTGTCATCACATCTTTCTAATTGTACAACAAATGAAATTCTGTCTATAATAACTCAGTCTGTTGGCATTTCATTTTACTTTTAATACATTTTTGGTCTGGGAAATTGCCTGAAAAAAAAAAGGCTAAGTTGTGAATTTAGAAACAACGTACAATGATCATTCATTTGAACATGCGCAACAGGAGTAAGATTTAATTGTCTATGACATTTTAAACCCTTTTAAATGTGTTAAAGGTTCTTGTACCAAGTAGCTTTTATTAAATTTAGCCCAAAAAAAAAACAAAATAAAACAGTGCATGGATTTTTCTATTTTTTTTTTTTTGCCAGTCCAGTGCTTCCCACATCGACCTCTAGATGGGGCTCTTGCTCTTTTAATTATTAAAACAGTTGACTTCTTTTAAGTAGGGTCAAATGTTTTAATGATCATTTAAACAATAGAAAGGTATTTTAATCAATTGTATAAGTTCCTAAGTGAAATATTGATGAAATGTGATTTGGAATTGATTGATTTATTTTTTCAGAATGGAACACCAGAACCATTTCTTAGAATTTAAGGATTTTATTACGTATCTTTAGATACATAGATCATTTTGATACGCACACACATTATTGAGAAATCCTCACAGATATAATTCCAGGTGGAATTTTACTGCACATAATTTGATTTATTGCACAGTATTAGTTAAAATAGTATTAGTTCTGATATAGAAAGTGTTGTATTCGTAAAGACTCGCTAAAAGATGTCTTTATAAACTGGTTAGTGGGTTAATATTTTTGTGGCTTTTTTATTATTATTATTTTGTAACTCATCTTGCTCATGCCATAATTGCAATCAACATCTAGGCAAAATATAGCTCATGACACCTATTGTATTCTTAACTTGAGTGCTAAAGCCGTTATTGAGGTTAAAGTTCACTTGCCTGTTCTAAAATAGTGCACCTTTATAATCAGTGGTGCTAAAATCTATAGCTATGACTAAGCTTTATATAGACCTATCACAATTCTTCCATGCAGCCATGCTTTTTTCTTTGCTTTGGGTGAATTCTTAAATGTCTTTGCCACATTCGGGGCACAGGATGTCATCTCTCTCAGTCAGGAAGCCTCGGCCCACAAGGGACACAGAACACTTCTTGCAGTTGAAACAGTCGTTGTGCCATTGGCGCTCCTCGAAAGAGATGTACTTGCTCCCTCCAAGTCCTAAAACCCAGGCATGATATTTTCACACCATATTGCTTTATAACATTGGTCAGTGTTTATTCTAACATATATAAAATGTAATTAAATTTAATATTGAAACAATTTCTATAGTGGTTGCAGAAAACACATGCATGCCTACCACTGATGGGAGAAGTGCATGAGGCACACTTCTTGGCATACAAGTTACAGAAGCAGTTGAGACAGTAGGCAAAGTCATCACGAGACGTGAAGCGCTGACCCGAGAGCTGCTGCTTGCAGCCGGTGCACAGGAAGCAGTCCTTGTGCCACGGCTGATCATGGTAGGTCACGCCTCCAGTGGTTATGGGCTAGAGAGAAAACATTTCAGTATGCATTCCTGACCTGAGCTTAGTGCAAAGATTGTATATCAAACTGCTTATTTTAGACTTTGGTGTGCTGCACACTCTGTCATCATTGCTGTTTGGAGGTATTCCCAGAATTCACAGCTTTCAGAGGTGTATTATCATCTGGGATGAGTGACAAATTTAAATGGAAACCCACTATGAAACCACCATGCTAATAAAATGTTGGGGGTGCTACCAGAACAGCTCCTACAGGTCTCTGGAACATTGTTCTTCCAAAGATATCCCCTCAGTAATATTGAGGATGGTGGTGGAGAATACTTACCAGCACTATCATTCGAATGTGTTTAATACTGTTAAGATCTGGTGATTGTGAAGGGCATATCATGTGATTTACATCATTTCATACTCTTGTAAATTACATTATAATCCTGGAACAGCACTCTCCTATCAGGATAGAAATGTTCTGTCGTAGCATAAAGATCATCAGTCTGAATAAGTTGATACTGACTCACTTTTCTCTTTAAGGACACTACTGGATTCAAACTATCAACCAGCAAATTTCCCCATACCATGAAGAATCCACTGTTTTTCTTTTAATGTGGCAGGCATTTGATGTAGCCTTAAAAGAGATTACCTTCTTGCAGTGCACACACTGCATCGCAAACTGCTTCTCATAGCAGGGCACACAATAGTTGTTGTTGTCCTTGGGGATGAAGCTCTTTGTACCAATGGGTTGCTGGCAGCGCTTACAGGTGAAGCAGGTCTCATGCCAGCTGTTGCCCTTATGCTCCATCTTCCTGGAGCCTGCCAAAATATATAAGTACAGAAATGGATATGTACTTTTGAAAATTTTGACATTCTCAAATGCAATCCTAGCTGAATGCATTCCGATGTGTTTCGTAGTCAGTTCATTAAACTTACATTTTAAACAACATATACGTTTGAAAGAAGCCCTGACAACTGAAGTAACTCAGTGCAACTGGTTATACACATGAAGGACAAAACTGCATTAACTTTTAATTAATAAAAATATATTAATTCAGTGTTTTAGTGATTAATATCAACGTTGTGTTATTTGTATTATCCTGAAGCCTATTTGTTGTGTCTACACTATCAAGAAGAACAGTTCATTAAGAGTTGGGGGGGGACACTAGCCTTTGTGTCCTAAAGGGCATTCTCACTGAACTTTCTGTTTACACAGGATTCCACAAGCCAAGCCAAGTGCTGCAATGAATATTTTCCCACCTATCAGTGTACTAGTAGTTCACATTACTTACTTTTACTCAGTTACCCTCTGTGGCCACGTGATCTCCTGTACCTATTATCCATCCTAATTTAATTTGTAAGCAAAAAATATTTCTAGTGTTGACAGGAGAATGTAATGTGTTGTTTTAAAATGATATATTTATTGCTACGGAGGACCGTTTTTTAAATTCCTAAGAGCTAGGCTGTTTGCCCAGGCTGAAAAACAGTCATTTATCAGACTTCAATAGAGAATGTATTGTGGGTGGGTTCTTTTAAAGTGTCTGTATTTTCTGAAAACGAAAAGTATTCATTAAATCATACCGAAACCAGTACACAGACAGTAAACTGTGTGATTTACAGATTGAAATCTCTCACCAGGCATGATCGTCTTCTTGCAATCATGGCACTTGGAGGAGTACTCGTTGGAGTAGCACTCAGTACACAGGAGCTGCTCATCCTTGGTAGAAAACGGTTTGTCCACCAGCGAGCGATTACACTGGAAGCAGTGGAAACAGTCCTCATGCCAGTGGCGGTCCTTATACGACAGGTCCTGGGAAAATTCAGTTGCAGTAAAGTTTGTAAGGTTAAATTTTGTACTGTTGGAGTGTTTTCTTTGCAAGACACTGTAGCAGAATTTAATAGGTTAATTTAATGCTGTGTGTTTGTCATTTATTTAAAGACTTAACATCATTTACTGATCTACTTATGTGTGTGATTGATTATATGCTGTCTCATGAGACACATACTGTACATTCTTTTCTTGATTCATAAAGAGTTGCTTTGTGTTTGTCATTAATAATGTTTTGTGTATTTTTACTTTTTTTTTTCCAGATAACTTCATCATGGCTGTTTATTACTTCTTTGGAGGTCAGTAGCAAAAATAGTTTCTATGTAAACAGGGTTGCAATGCAGTATTTCCTTATTGGAGACACTCAAGTAAAGAGGCTAAGAACCCTTAAGATAACATGCTACAGAAATGTCCAGCTGTATGTAAAGTACAATACAAGTGTATTTAGGTGTTCAGTTACCCTGCTGTTACACCCAATAGGCTTCTTGCACTCCTCACAGGTGTTGGAGTACAGGCTCTCGTAGCACTTTACACAGTAAGGGTTCTCCTCCCGCAGTACATATTTTTTCCCAAACAGGGACTCCTTACAGTAGTGACAGTCATAGCGCTCCGTCATTGTTCCTCCTTAGTCAGATAGAAAGTGAGATACAGAAAGTATGAAGTCAGCCCAATCCAACCTCTTTGTCCACTTCAGTATCATGCTATTACACTCATGAGATCAAATAATCACATTGCATGGATGTTTAATTCGACTACTACTTAATCCCAGTAACAGCTGTAAAGGAACAAAATATTGTATGCATATGTCATTTTTACTTTTTAATTAATCATGAGGGGAAAAAAAGGAAAACTTGCGAAATTGCTACAATGAAAGCATGCATTTCAGTGGTCTAAGAGCACTTAAAATAGATCTAAAGCTGAAAAACCTTTCCAAAGCTAATGTCATCGCTCCTGGCATGCTTGGCACTGATAAAGTAAGTGATGGAGAATGTTGGTATGCTGGAATAGTGGGTACTCACATCTGCAGCGCTCTCTTTCCTGGCTGTGTTAAGCTTCTCTGCTTATCCCTGCCATGAGCCCTGTGACGCCATAACGCATCTTACACACTGCCAGCTGTCTTCACTATTCTGCTGTGTGTGTGTGTGTGTGTGTGTGTGTGTGTGTGTGTGTGTGTGTGTGTGTGTGTGTGTGAGACCAGTCCCTGACGCTCATACACATCTACCCTTCTCCTCTCACTGCATGAAGCTGACTGAAGCTGTGTGCTGCCCAAGCTGCATTTCTTTACCAAATCCCTTTCCACAGTTTGACCATATAAGGCAGCAAATTGAGAAAAGTGGGAGAAGTATGCCCTCTTGCTTTAACTCCCTCTTTCAGTTTTCTTTTCTCATCTACAGTTTTTCTCACTGCTCCTCCTCTCACTTTGCCCCCCTCAATTTCTCACTCCACTCTGTTGGATTTTGTATTTTTTTTTTTGCCTCTGCACTCCAAGCTTTCAGTCTTCCTCCAAGTCATATCATTGATTTTCTATTGGTTTGTTACCTTTGTTTAATTAGAGTAGCATGCATGTCAATTTGTCATATTTCCTTCTAATGCCTATCTATCTATCTATCTATCTATCTATCTATCTATCTATCTATCTATCTATCTATCTATCTATCTATCTATCTATCTATCGGGAGTTAAAATGAAGAAAAAAAAAAAATCTTATATCATAATACAAATGCTAATGTACACTCTTTTGTAATGTTATACAGCTGTTGAAGGAAAGTTATGTCTTTGAGACTTAGCTGTAATGCGATATTAGTTTTGAACTTGATTTGGCACAATGGTATTTGAAGTTGAACTATTTTACCACATGTGCCCAAACGCTTTACTAATTTCTATTACTTGTCATCTATCATTAATATATATCTATTAATGCTTTCATCTATCAAGCTACTAGACACCATCTTACAGATGACATTATCTGTAAACAGAAATGTTTTTACTTTTTAAAAGATAAAATAAGGTAATAAAAATAATCATCCAGATAAATTTCTATCTCAGTCCGTTCATCATGGTTCATCCATTCAAAGGATATCTTGTTACCTAATGTCTCTTTAGTCTATTAAAAGCCAATCTACTGGTCCTGACTGCTGTCCTCTTTTTTCTAAATCTTTTTCATGATTCCCCATATGTCTCTTTTGCTTCTCTCTGTGTATTCTTGTATTAAACTCTCTGAAAGTCAAATGGCATTCTGATAATTACATTTGCTTATGATTAAATCAAGAGTTAGATGGTAAATGATATAAATATTTCTATTAATATATAACATTTGGTCACCTAGTGATTGGCACTAGCACACTGACCCCAAGACCTTTCTGTCAGTTCATCTTTGGCACCATGTGTTCCCTTAATCTCCCAGCCTTTCACTATCTCTGGCTATGTTTAGTAACTTTGTGTCTATGGTCACACAAAGGCAGAGCCTTGCAGTGGATGCTGAAAGCTTTCTGAGACATTTAATAAGACAGGTGGAAGACTCTCCCATGAGAGTCAGACATAGTGTTCACAGCCTAATTATCCATTCCTTATATCTGACCATATATTTAGAAAAGTGAGAGGAGAATGCAGCCACCTATAGGGGCTTTGTTCCTATATAGTACATTGTTTCATGCATTACCAGTTATAAGTATAATACTCTCTGAACCCATTAGGACAGGGAAATCTATAGTTGTTGAATCTTGAAAAGGCATTTAAGGGTTCCCTACAATCTGGACAAGCTGGAAAATCTGTCAGGAGTTATAAATATAACCTTCATAGAGTACATCCCACCCTGCCTAGGCCACATCTAAAATAATTCAGTGTGACTTATTTCCATTACCAAATACCCAATAAAATCTTTCTTTTTATTGCAGATGTTATTACATCGTACTCAAGAACACCCATTCTGTCATTGGTATACAAGTTTTTATGACCTTCTCTGTCGAATGAAAGCATATGTTTAATATGTTCCAAATCCAATTCATTCTCATGAAAGAATGTAGAGGAGAGAAAACAAAAACATAGTCTGACCTAAAAAGGATAAGCAATAACATTCAGTAAATTGTCTAGGCTTTTAATGGCTTTACTTATTTTAAATTGTTTCATCCATTCAGATCGCTCTCTTTCAGATTTTACATGACAATGGTGCATGCCATTGGGATCCTTTGCTGTGTGTGTGTGTGTGTGCGTGAAAATATCTACTGTGTTTTCCTTCAGTGGGTTTTTGCTACAGAGGTAAGAACAACAGTGTTCTGATTCATACAATGCTAGTGTGTTTGATGATAATTTAACGAATTTTGGAGTTCTAGAAAGTTAGAGAGTGTTACAGAGTTCCTTTTTTTCAGAATGTGGACTGTAACAGAGAGCCTCTGTGGGTACTGGAATTAGTACTGGGTTAGGAAACAAGAAAGAAAAGAAAAAATTCTTCCTGGTATTTGAGTAATCTGTATATAAGCTAGAAGCTGTGAAAAAAGAAAATGTACAGTCCATTGTGGTAATTTTAGGGTTAGCAGACTACCTGTGTGAGTCCTTACCTTCGAGACTGCGCAGCCTTCCTGTATGCTGAGTCTGGCAGGACTGAGCGTGAGAGTGTCTGTGCTACAGTGCTCTAGGCAATCCTGATTGAATTACTCCACCTATGGGGTGGCTAATTGAGGTGGTAGAGTATGAACAGGCACCCTTTATCTAGATGGGCTATAAATATACAGTTCAGTATTACCACAGATAAAGCCTATTTGCGCACACGCTCACTTACACACATTCACATATGCACACACCCTCTTCAATCCTGTGCCCTTAAAAGGCCTTCCATTGTAGCTTGGTTTGGGCATCCATGCTAGTAGTTGTTTGTTAATATACTGTTTACACATGTTTAGAAAATACATCTTCAGACAGATTATTTGACATGGTGAATTTATGCACTGATTATGTAACCATTTGCATTTACTTTGAAGTCATTTTCCCACCATTTTCCCACCTGAGTGGTGCTTTTTAGGAGCTAAGTAGTACCAATTCAATAAGTTAATGGGTGAGGCATGTAAATGGACTACAGTGCTCTTACTGTAAGCATTTTATGTAATACGAGTCCTGAACATTTCAATAACAAATAACTACTGCAGCTGAGAGTGATGGGCTGAAAAATAAGACCTGAAAGTTCTTCTACTTTTTTTTCAACAATATATTTATAAATATCAAGGACAGTGGCCTCTAGAATATGTTGCATCTATCCTGCAGCTACAGTTGGAAACTCTTTAAACTCTTTAAAACAAATGTATACTCATAAAGATGCTGGAAATGGAATATGGAATTCCAATTCATTGTTTTCAAATGAGAGAGAATCCTTTATTTAGTTTTCTATTGTTTTCTTATGTTATACAAAGAATGTTCTCCATTATTATCTCTAAGCTTTTACCTGTTTATTTTTGCTTTAGGATCTACTCAGTAGCCTGTTAACTCTAAATCTTTGGAGGTCATTTATAGGTTATGTAATAAGATGTGTGTTCATAGTGTTGTATTTCTCTAAAGAAGGGAGTAAAAGTGTTTATTGGAGATGAAATGTCAAAAGGGCCTCTTGCATTTCATATGGCTCCTTTTTTTACATTTAACCCTTACAACTCTTATCCACATATAATTAACTTTCACTGTCGCCTCTTGTACATCACCAAAAGTGTTTATCTCTGCAATTCTATCCCCCACCTGACCCTCTGTCTCACCCTGTCCTTTTTGAGAACTGTGCGAGGGATTCTCTCCAGGCCAACTGCTGATAGGTTTTCTGGAACTGCACCTTTACCTCTCTCATTACTTCCCTCATATGTTGTCTTCTATTCTCACCTTCCTAATCATGTTCACTTCTTTTTTTTCCCCCACACAACTCCAATACTATTTGAGAAAATGTATTTCTGGCTGTGAAAACCAATTCTTGTTTGACATGGTCTGGAAAAACTATTCAGTGCCGTGTTTGTTGATGCAAGAATAATTAGTCCAGCTCTTAATTTTATAAGCACAATCTTAGTGTATCTCTGTGGAACCAACAAATGGTAAAAAAAAATATTTCTTGGAAGAAAAAAAAAAAAGAAGAAAAGATGCACTGATGAAAGATTTCATTTTGGATGATACAAGTCTGGGAAATCCTTTCATCATCAAAGCAACAGATGGGCAAATAAGGGCGTGCGGTCGGCATGCCACTTACTTGTCAACTGTGGGCTAATTTATTACCAGCCACCCAGTATGAAGTGGAGGAGATAGATATATTCTCTGCAGTCTGTCACTAAGCCATGCAGCTGGTTAACAATCAATTGAAGCGTGCATTCAAGATGAAAAATAAAGGATTGAATATATTGTTTGCATGCTTATGACTTGCATAAATGTTTACCCCCTCAGATTTTCCACATTTTGTAGTGTTACAGCCTTTGGCTTATATTAAAGAGAAAGCAAACATCAAATATTTCCTAAAGAAATTAGAACAAATTTTGATTGCATATGTCACTCCTAATTTAGTTCTGTGTGACCATTTGCAATGACAATACACATATTTAAATTGGTTTGAACTATGTGTAATTTAAGTACCACCTGACTGCAGTAATACACCTGCTTATGAAAGGAACAGAGGAAAATATTGAACAGTGACTCCTCTTTTAGGAGAAACCCAGTGACTGGGTTAAGAGATCATTAGTCAGAGAAAAAATCAAGAGGTGATGCTTAACTTTGACAATGCTGGGGAGATCCATCCCTCAGATTGGAGAAGCTCATCACAGGAAACCCAGAGCCCAAACATGCCACAAAGCTGAGCCTGTGGAAGAGTGATGAGCCATGAAGTGCCTAAAGCACACAGATATATAATAAATAGTTCTCTGTTATAATCAGACTAAACTTTTTATTGTGGTCTTCTGCAAACCGTTTTTTTGTGGCCTGCTGTTTTTTGCTTACTTAAATAACCATAGTCTAAGATAAAGAAAGTCATTTATGGAGAGAGTAGTTTCAGCCTAGCTTATCCCATGTGCAGGCATGAGGCAGGAAATTGAAGTCAGATGATATTTACTGTTTTCTTTTTGTACTTCATGCTCAGCTGTCTCATGTGCCTGGTGGGGGTGTACGTCCTGTGGATGGTTGAGCTAATTGAATTTCGCCCAGCTTTCTCTATCTTACTCCTTCTATGCTTGCTGATGTGATTATTATTCCTGCTCTCTTAAATCATCGGCCCACAAATAAGGTTTTCCAGTTTCCCCACCCATGCCCCAAATGATTTGGCACTCAATCTAACACATAGTACCAAACCGTTCTTACATATCCAGACACTGTCCCTTTTCCCCATCATTTCTTTTTTGTTGTGTCCCCTCATGTCTCCTGAAACGCCCTGCACTGAAGCTATTTATAGTATCTCATTCCACAGCAAGGTTAAGGGAAGAGGAGGGCTTTCCGAACCAAGAGGTAGGGTTTCAAGAGTGTTCCAACATACACACACACAAGTAAATCCTGGCTGGACTACAGTGTACTGTGTACTGAACAATTGGAGTCTGAAAATAAACTTCTTGGAAAAAGAAATGTAGACTGTTTTGTAAAAGTTGCATCAAAAATTTTTTTACAAAACAGCTGTGAATGAGCCTTATTTTAAATAAATTTAAATGTGGGACTTTTGATTTAAATCAATTCAGCTTTATTTGTATAGCACTTTAAACAATAGACATTGTCCCAACGCTGCTTGTCAGAGGTTTTGTCTTTCATTATTGTAAAACTACTATAGTACATTTCTGCTTCTTGTTAAATGAAGCTTATTATTGTCGCAATAGAGGTTTCATTCATGTATATATGCTCGTTAATTAATATATTCATACATTTAAAATACATTTGATGCTGGTATGGCATTACTCAGCCACCTGCATATTGTCACCTGTTGTTCACCTCAGATCTTCAGAACTTATTTGTAAGGTGCTCAAAAGACCACATGAGGCAGAAACCTTAAGAAGAACCAGATTCAAGAAGAATCAAATCCATGGTCCTGGGAGACCAATGATTGTGGGATTATAGATTGTTCCCTTCAACTACTATATAGTATAAAGTCAAACAGTATTGTGTATGTTGAAAACTGCTTAGTTTAATCATATTATGAATATGAATTATGGAATTAGCCCAGAAAGGTCTTTATGAGTACAACAGCAGTTCATCAGCTCTGTTTGATTATTTTATATGTGTGAGATACAATCTTGAGACCATTGTTGTCCAATACCTATTAAAATTCACGCTGCATTTTTATATTGTGTACTTTACTTTGTTTCAGAGTCACAGCAGTAAAGTCTTGAGTTATTTGAGCCTGAATGGCACACTAGGTTTTTTAACCACAGTGGATATGAACCGCATGGTTGTGCTGGTTATTTTGAGGTGTCAGGAGTTCATCTCTTTTTCCAGCCTCCTCTGTAGGCTTGTAGTGCTTTATACCTGTCAGATGTTCCCAATTGTCTCTGTGATTGAATGTCTGATCTTCCATACTGTATGTTACCTTAGTAGACATTGAATTTTCCACCCGCCATAATATCAGATAATATTGATAGGATCGGCTGCATCAACTGGGATTAAAAATGAATCCTAGCATTAGCTGTATGTATAGTGTCTGTCTTTAATATGTATCACACATTTCCTAACATTTAGTTAGTCCCTTAGGACAGCAAATACGCTGCACTATTTTTCTGGTAAATGATATGACCTTCCATATTAATAGAGACAGAGAGATACCATTTCCCCTGTCAGTGTTTATCCTGCTAAATCATGCAGTGTTGAGGTCAGGACAGCTGGGGATCAGTATTCAGAGACAGAGAGCAGGAACCAGAGACAGAGTTCTCTCCAGATTCTCAACTGTGATTAGGGAATAGAGAATGAAACAGGGTGAGGGCCAAGAGACATGTGTAGCAGATGAATACCATTTTTACTGGCCTTACACAACAATTTAGTTTGTATATAAAGGTTGCTAATTCTGGATAAATGTACTAAGACTTGGCTTGGCATTTAACTCTAATTATTCCATTTCAGGGTTTGACTCATATTTCCCACACAACGTAATCTGTGATGTTTCTACCAACATAAGACCTTTGTTAATAGGATGCAATTTACAGATGCATGTGGGCTGTGGGAGTGTGAAGCCAAAAATGCCTTATACTAATGAACAATATGTGCCAAGCTACATGTGCCACTCAAGAGTCGTTCAGAGTAGACTACATTTTTAGCCGCTTTTTTTCTGAGCAGACACGCTGTGATTACTTACTGATGTAGCACCATTGTGATGGTATGAATGGAGGCTGTCAATTGTAAAAGCCATGCATAAAAGATTTTTTAGTAAAAATAAAGTATGTAGTTATATTGCAGGGAATTGTTAGATCATATTATTATTATTGTTATTATTATTATTATTATTATTACTATGCATTCAGCATAATATTAAAACATTCACACTTTTTAAAGCCAACATTAAGAAGAAAATCTAAATTTGAACATGAATCCTTGTAAAATACAGTAGACTTTGGCCTTTAATTGTGTAATGCATTACATTTTTTCACATACAGTAACTTAGATTCTATTTTATTCTATTATGTTCTATTATTCTGAGACAACAGGGTGCAATTGTCACAAAACAAAGAACAAGGCAATTAATTTATCTGTAGAATAGAATAGAAAATTCTACTGTATGTAGTCTACCATAATGGTGGGTTAGATTCAGAGATACACTATAAGAATGTTAGAGTAGAAGAACTGAAGTGGTCTGCACAGAGCTCCAATTTAGGCCCACTAAACACCTTTGGGATGAGCATTTTCAATTTAACACAATCTATATTCGAGTTCTTAGAATTCTCTCTCTCATAACCGTTTAGTCAGTAATCCAAGGAAAGGAAGAGACCAGTGATGGCAGAAGAGAACAGATGTAGTCAAGTGGAATAACCTTGATAGTAAAATGACCCTGCTTGGTAAGCTGGTAATGAGTGTGGTGATGGATCATTAGGAGAAAACATTTCACACCTTCCTAGTCTCAATGATATTTCTTTCCAGGCCTAAGATTGTCTTACAGATAATTAATCGATGTGCACAGTCATATGATGAGAAAATAAATGGCAGAATATTTCATCCATATCAGACTGCAAACAAATTTAGAGTTGTGCATTTCATTCAAATGGTCATGCGATTCCAACTATTCACTTAAATGCTCATTATTTAATTTAAGCAGTGATATTTTGATTAGTCTGGTAAACATGATTAACATTATAGTAATTTAAATAGGTTTATCTGTATGTGTTCTCTCTTCTGAAGACAAACAGTATTGCTAATGTCTTAAGTAGATAACTTAGAATTAATTTTTTACTTTAATAAAAAAAGCGGGGGAAAAAAGTCATGTAGTTATGCAACCGTTTTTATTTGTAAACTCAAATATTCTACAAAGAAAGTTTAAAGATGATTACAAACTTCAAAAAATTAAGATTAAGTGTCTACACTTATGTAGACAAGTATGCAGAGTGTATGCAGACATTAATACCAACTCATTTCTACAATTATATAAGCATTTTAGGTGCAAGAACTAAGACAAAAATAAATGCAAAATAAACCAGGTGTCACGCGGTGATCAAGGGACGGAAACCGAAGTACAATAAACGAAGTTTAATAATCTTTCAGATAACAAACACAAGCAGGGAAGTAACAGTGCCGGGAACCGGGCACAGTGCCGGGAACCGGGCACAGTGCCGGGAACCGGGCACAGTGCCGGGAACCGGGCACAGTGCCGGGAACCGGGCACAGTGCCGGAACCGGGCACAGTGCCGGGAACCGGGCACAGTGCCGGGAACCGGGCATAGTCCCTGTGAAACCGGTTATAGTCCTTTTTACGGGTAATCCAGTAATGATCTCCAGCGTGAACTGTAGAACGGACAGTGAACGGGGGCTTTAAGTAGGGGGAGAGATGATGAGAAACAGGTGAAGGTGGTTAGTAAGTGGGCGAGGCGCTGCGAGCGTGCTCGGTGCTGAGGGAAGGCGTGGCCGGTGGTTTCCTGACACCTTTTTTTTAATTTAAGCAGAAATTGATTTATATAAATATTTAGCAATTGATAAAGAAAAGAGACAGTTACTGAGAAAATTCATTGTGAAAGCATCTTTCTTGCACAGTCATGAGTTTTGTGATATCTGTTCTCCAGGTGATTGTGTTATAATTTGATACTTTCAGTTGCTTTTAAACCCAGATGGAAAGCACCCCCTGTTGGTACATTTCTTTATCCATCTGAAAGAAGCCTTAAAGATTCTCTACAAGAGCCAGAAACAGATCTGAGAAGTCTTTAGGAGGGTAAGAACAACTAATAACTAATTTAGCATTAAATAAATAAAAGAATAAGAAGCCTTGTAACCCTTTTTTGGTCATATACTACTACTACAAATAATAATACTAATACTAATAATATTATATTATTATAATATTTCAACACAGTACTGATGAGTTTATTATATTATGTATTTGGCAAAATAATCTGAAAATACTCGGACTGTAAATGTAAAATAAAAAAAGCTTTATCAAAAACTATGTGGATAAACATGTCACTATGAAACAGCAGAGGGAGCTAAAACTGCAAGAATTTTACTTGTAATACACACATGCAGAGTAAAAAAAATGGCTGTTTGACTCTTGGTAGCATTGGAATAAACATTACGAATATTTAACTTCAGATTTCTTCAAGATATTCAATTTGAAACTGTGCTACTATCTCTTTTGCTTTATTGGACTACTATACTGTATATTTCTGGTCTATCTTAATGCATCAGCATTTGACTTTGAATAACATTATTCAACTGTGCAGTGTCATGGCCGACTGACTCTCGTCTAACATAATGTTCTCTTCTTTCTTTGTTAGTAATTTTATGAGCAGAATGGCACTTTAGGGTACTTTGAACTTTATGCCAAGACGAATAAGCAGAATAGACATACATAGATATTATTACTGTTAGTGCTTTATGTGATATGAAATATTAATGCGTAACATGTAGTTTGTAAGACAACATTGCCTCCTTTTTTCAAATTGCATTTTAATGAAACTGAAGGACCCTTAAAAATTGTATCTGAACCAAATTAGTCAGGTTGCACTCTGCAAACAAACAAAGCCGTGTGCTTTCGGGAGCAGTTGATTTCAACCCATTACCCACAGCCCCATTTAATGAGCCCTAATTAAGAAGGATTTGCTTGTTCCAAATTCACAAAGGATCTCATTAATCAATTAACTCTGTCTCAGTGCCCTGGATTTCTGTATACTACAAGTACATCTATCACACAGAGAAAACAAAAACGAATTGACCTAATTTATTTAATTTGCTTTCAACTATAACAGGATGGCATTCAAACCCCTTTCATTACTACAAATACTCTAATACGGTCATATCAGATATGATCATCATGATCTTTTGCTAAACAGGAAGCAACTATATATGTATAATGAAAGGGGAGAATTAATTGGAGCAGAAGTAAATCTAAATGTAAACTCTAATAAAGATTGGCCATTGTGTGATGTGTTGGTGAAGCAGGTAATGTTGACTGCCTTGATCACTAATAATGTGTTTTGTTGTTAACATTTGGATTAAAAGTAAAAAACTTCCACAATCTGAAGCTATCTCAGACCATTATCTCATCTCTTTTAAAATCTGCCTCAGTCATTGCATTTTTACCGCACCACGTTACCGCGTTAAGCGTACTTTCACGTCAGCTACAGCAGCATGTTTTATCAATCATCTTCCAGAAATTACGAAATCAGATAGATCTCCGTCTGACCCTGCAGAGCTCGACTGGGCCACTGAACACCTAGATTCAACGTTACGTTACACTCTAGATGATGTAGCTCCCCTTAAGACCAAAATGATCAGGGAGAAAAAATTAGCACAGTGGTATAATGATCATACACGCACCTTAAAACAGACCACTCGAAAATTAGAATGTAAATGGCGTCAAACAAAATTAACAGTATTTCAAATAGCATGGAAGGAGAGCCTCTTAAATGATAGAAAATCTCTTAGTGCTGCTAGATCAGCATATTTCTCCACCCTCATAGAAAATAACAAGCATAATCCTAGATTTTTATTTAGCACGGTAGCAAAATTAACAGGAAATAAAAGCACTGCGCTAACATGCACACCATCATTAGGTAGTAATGATTTCATAACCTTTTTTAATAATAAAATTGAAAACATCAGGCAAGAAATCCAGATGGTTACTATAAATCCAAATTATTCACAAGTAACCCTATAGACAGCAGCGTAATTATAGCAGACAATCAACTACAAAGCTTCACTCCTATTCATGAGAATGACTTAATTTCATTAATTTCCTCATCAAAATCATCAACCTGCATTCTCGATCCCTTGCCTACAAGTTTCTTTAAACAGATAACTCCAGAGGTAATTGAACCTGTTTTAAAAATAATAAACTCTTCCATTAGCACTGGTTATGTACCAAAATCCTTAAAACTGGCAGTTATCCACCCCCTTATTAAGAAACCTGACCTTGACCCATGCCAGTTGTCCAACTACAGACCAATATCAAATCTCCCCTTTATATCCAAAATTTTAGAAAAGGTTGTAGCACAGCAGTTATGCTCACACCTACTTATGAATAACATTTTTGAAATGTATCAGTCAGGATTTCGCCTCATCATAGCACAGAGACAGCGCTAGTTAAGGTGGTAAATGACCTGTTATTGGCCTCTGATCAGGGTTTTGTCTCCTTACTTGTTTTGCTCGACCTTAGTGCAGCTTTTGACACCATTGATCACACTATACTACTTGCTAGACTTGAGAACGTTGTTGGAATAAAGGGAACAGCTCTCTCTTGGCTCAGGTCCTATTTGACTGATAGCTATCAGTTTGTTGATGTAAATGGTGAGTTCTCCACACTCTATGAGGTAAAGTTTGGTGTTCCTCAAGGATTTGTCTTAGGCCCTCTGCTTTTCTCTTTATATATGCTGCCTCTTGGTGAAATTATTCATAAACATGGGATTCGCTTCCATTGCTATGCTGATGACACAGCTGTATATTTCAGCAAAGCCAGATGAGAGAGATCAGCTTAACAATGTTGAGAAGTGTGTAAAGGAAATTAGACAGTAGATGCTTGATAACTTTCTTCTGCTCAACTCAGATAAGACAGAATTACTTTTACTAGGACCACTTGCAGCTAGAAGTAAACTTTCCGATTACGTAGCATCTCTGGATGGTGTTTCTGTTTTAGCATGTACGGCTGTCAAAGACCTTGGTGTGATTATTGACCCTAGTCTTTCCTTTGAGTCTCACGTGAATAATATCACCAGGATCGCCTTCTTTCACCTTAGAAATATTGCTAAAATTAGAAATATGATGTCATTACAGAATGCAGAAAAACTAGTTCATGCTTTTGTTACTTCTAGATTAGACTACTGTAATGCTTTACTGTCTGGGTGTGCGAGTAAGTGCATCAATAAGCTTCAGTTAGTCCAGAATGCAGCAGCAAGGGTCCTCACTAGATCTAGGAAATATGACCACATCAGCCCTGTTTTAATCAGTCTACACTGGCTCCCAATTAAATCTCGCATTGATTATAAAATACTACTACTGACGTATAAAGCACTTAACGGTCTCAAACCGCAGTATCTGAGTGAACTTCTATACCAGTATGATCCTCCACACCTACTTAGATCAAAAGGTGCTGGCTATCTGTTGGTTCCTCAAATAATGAATGCTACAGGAGGGAGCAGATCATTCTCTTATAAAGCCCCACAGTTATGGAACAGCCTTCCAACCAGTGTTCAGGACTCAGACACAGTCTCAGTGTTCAAGTCGAGGTTGAAAACGTATTTATTTAGTCAAGCCTTTGATCAGTAGATTTTTTTTCTTAGGTAAAGGCTCAGATCTGGAGGGATCATGGATATAGTGTTTGGTGAACTGGGATATTTGTATGCTGTCGTCCCCTCACATTCACACGTTCACTCAGGTTTGTTGACGGTGGTGTGGTGGGTCGTCTCTTATCCCAGAGATCCCTCATGTTTGTGTTACCTTCTGGTTCTCCCTTTTAGTTATGCTGCCATAGCGAGTCTTGCCGGAGTCCAAACTGCACAGTGCATTACTTTCATACAACAATAAGGACACTTAATAATCCATATCCTTCTCTTCCTGTCACCCTCTTCTCTCTCTCTCTCTCTCTAACGCACTATACAAATAAAAATGAATTGAATTGAATTGAGTTTTGTTTTTGACAGATAAATAATTGTTCAGAACATATTCATTATCCATATAGTAAAGTAATATTTCTTAATGATTCATACTCTGAAAACTTAAGGTCTGACTTGATATTGATACAATCTCCATGTTCTCAAAAACACTCTCCACAATATCTTTACTTGTGGAGTCCAGATTACAGGTCAACTCCCCAGTGCTTTCAGTCAATATTCAGACTCCAGCAATGCTCAGAACATCTTGGCTCACAGCTGTGGAAACCTTAGTTGAAGCACTTCACAAGTCACTGGGGATTTGTGGTCACAGTTTGTCTCTAGGAGACTTTCCTTTGAACATAAGACATGAGTCTTATCCCCTCTGCTGCAAATGCCATCAGATAAACAGTGCATAGAAAAAAATTCTGTTGAGTTTCATTAGCGTACAGTAATGTGAGAACATTAATATTAATTAGTGTGAGTTTTAGCTGGTGATCACTTTTAAATAATGAAGCACTTTACACCAAATTTGTGAAGTCACTGTTAAATCCATTTTAATTATCCTAATCAGTCATAGCCATTCACATGGAGCAGGTGAGGCAGAGCTCCAGCACATATATCAGACATTAATTTTCATCTTTATAACTTCAGTGTAAGCCCTGAACTCGATTTAGTTTTATTTCACTGAGACCTTTTTGAGAGATCAATTGTGGTTTTGAAAGTTTGTTATTTCACAGATATGAACCAATGTTCAATGATTTTTTTCTATATAAAGTGTGAAGCTCCTTTTATGTAAAAGCAATTAAAACTAGCAATTAAAACTATTAAAGTTTTGCAAACAAATGCAAAGTGTAAAACTAAACTATTGCATTTATCATGTCCATAACCATTTCTATTGTTAGTTACAGTGCAAATATTGTGAGAGGAAAAAGTGGACAAAGAAGAGGATAATATTTGGACAATAGAAATGTTTGAAATGGATGTGCACCATGGTGATCATGTTTTCCAAGCAAAATGTGAAAAAAATCATTATAAATGTGCCTTTTCATGTAAAGAAACCATTTGGGTCCTTTCCAGATATTTTTTGTTGTTTTTGTAATGTAAGTGCCCAAACATGACAACCCTTGATGTTTTTTGCTCTTCTGTTCACTCTTTACTGACAATGCCGTATCAAACAGTTGAACAAAAGTACATCTGAAACTATTCAAAATTAGCTGATTTTTTTTTATTATTATTATTATTATTATTATGTTCACCTATTATTTTAACAATCGATTAGATTGATTAGTTGCCTTAAACATAAGTCAAGTTTGATGGCCTCTTGACTTTATTTTGTTTGTGGGTATGAGCAGTATGGTATGTTTAACACTATCAGGACTCTTTACGGTTTCTGTGGACATGAGACCATGAGGTGTAAACACTTCTCATAGATTGGCATGTCACAGTAGGAGCTGGACACATTCTGTTTACATCAAGGACCACCATAGTGCACCCTATTAAACAGCTGTCTAAGGTTTGATAACTGATCTGGGTGGTGCTCCAAAAACAATGTCAGTTTCATAGATAATTGGAGCAATTTTGAGGGCAAGGCTGGCCTGTTAGGGCGGGACAGTATCCATCCCACTCGGGAAGGTGCTGCTCTCATTTCTTGTAGTATAGGTCATAGTCGCGGAACAGCACTAGTTAACAAGTGACTGTCCAGAGCCAAGGCCAGGGAGCAGACAGACAGGCTAAACCGACCATCTGCTAGCTGCACAGAGTCATCACTCAGGATCCACCAAATTGAGACTGAGTGAAACCAAAATGTTGGAATTCTCAGAAAGTAATCTGATTAAGTAACCTGATTAACATTTAATTAAATAGGACTGAATGCACAGCCAGCACCTCTGATCTAAAGATAGGATTGTCAAAAGCGCTGACTATAAACTAAATTATTACCGACCAGGAGTTTAATATAATGGGTTTGACAGAAACGTGGATTAAACCGAATGAATATGTAGCAATAAATGAAGCGAGTCCTCCTGGGTATAGTAACATACACCAGCCCCGTCTAAATGGCAGAAGAGGTCCAAGCATCACACAAAAACTAAACACAAATGTAAATCTTTGAGGTTCTTCACACCAACATAAAATATTTAGTGTCCAAAAGTAGGTCTAGTCAGACAATTCCGTAAATTATTATTTATAGACCCCCAAAGTCCTACTCTGATTTTCTCATAGAATTTGCAGATTTCATCACAAATTTAGCTACTTCTTTAGACAAAGCATTAATTGTTGGTGACTTTAATATTTATTTTGATTATCAGGAAGAGTCCTTAAGAGCAGCAGTTGTGTCCATTCTAGAGACTAGATTCAGAATGTTATAGGACCCACTCATAGTGGTGGACACACTCTTGATTTGTTATTAACATTTGGATAAAAAAATATATATAATTCCACAGTCTGAAGCTATTTCAGACCATTACCTCATCGCTTTTAAAATCTGCCTCAGTCATTGTATTAGTACCTCACCATGTTACTGTGTTAAGTGTACATTCACGTCAGTTACAGCAGCAAGTTTTATCAATAATCTTACAAAAATTACGATATTAATTAGAACTTTTTTAATAATAAAGTTGAAAACATCAGGCAAGAAATCCAGACAATCAATTACAAAGTTTTACTCCTATTTCAACTTGATTTAATTTATTTCCTCATCAAAATCATCAACCTGCATTCTCGATCCCTTGCCTACATATTTCTTCAAACAGATAATTCCTGAACAGACAGATACAGTGTTAAAAGAAATAGGTTTAAGTGATTTATATACGGAGAGACTTCCATCCAGGACAAAGAGACTATACATATTTAAAGAAGGAAAAGACATCTACAGAGACAGCAGGAAAGGAGAAGTGTAGGAGAGTGAAGTTATTGGAAAGAGTAGTGGAAGCCAGGCTGAGAGTAGAAATGACCATCTGTGAGCAACAGTATGGTTTCATGCCGAGGAAAAGCACCACAGAGACATTATTTGCTTTGAGAATGTTGATAGAGAAGTATAGATTAGGGCAGAAGAAGTTGCATTGTGTGTTTGTGGATGTAGTGTGGATGTGGAAGTATATGTGAGGGTGGTGCAGGACATGTATGAGGACAGTGTGACAGCAGTGAAGTGTGCAGTAGGAACAACAGACTGGTTTAAGTTGGAGATGGGATTGCATCAAGTATCGGCTCTGAGCCCTTTCCTGTTTGCAGTTGTGATGGACAGGTTGACAGACGAGGTCAGACAGGAGTCTCCATGGACTATGATGTTTGCGGATGATATTGTGATTTGTGGTAAGTGTAGGGAGCAGGTTGAGAAGAGCCTGGAGTGGTGGAAGTACACGCTGTGGTTGCGGTTGCAGAGATAAGAGGTGGAGAAGGTGGAGGAGTTTAAGTACCTGGGGTCAACAGTGCAAAGTAATGTGTGTTAGAGAAGTAAAGAAAAGAGTGCAGGCAGGGTGGAGTGGGTGGAGAAGAGTGTCAGGAGTGATTTGTGATAGAAGGGTATCTGCAAGAGTGAAAGGGAAAGTTTAGAGGACTGTGGTGAGACCTGCGGTGTTGTATGGATTAGAGACAGTGGCGTTGACTAATAGACAGGAGGTGGAGCTGGAGGTAGCAGAGCTGAAGATGTTTGAGATTTTCATTGGGAGATGATGAGTATGGACAGGATTAGAAAGGAGTTTATTAGAGGGACAGCGCATGTACGACATTTTGGGGACAAAGCGAGAGAGGCACGATTGAGATGGTTTGGACATGGAAGAGGGACATGGGGTATATTGAAATGAGAATGCAGAGGATGGAGCCAACAGGAAGGAGGAAAAACCAAAGACCAAAAAGAAGGTTTATGGATGTGGTGAAGGAAGACATGCAGGTAGTTGGTTTGAAAGAGGCAGATGTAGAGGACAGAATAGTATGGAGCCAGATGATCCGCTGTGGCGACCCCTAATAGGATCAGCCGAAAGAAGAAGATTGCCAGTATTTAACTATGTTTTACATGAAGGAGACTTGCCACTCTTATGGCAAGAAGCCGTTATTTCTGTGATTTCAAAAGAGGGGAAAAGTAAACAATACTGCACAGTTATAGACTAATCTCTGTCCTGAATATGAATTATAAGGTATTTGTCTCAATCCTAGATAAAAGGCTTGAATTGATAATGCTGGATCTAATTAACTCTGATCAATCTGGTTTCATTCGGGGTAGGCAAACGCAACGCAACACAACATTACACGGACTCTCCATATTGTCAATCATAATAAAGATTATAATTTACACGCTGTCATCCTAAGCCTTGATGCCAAGAAGGCTTTTGACTCAGTCAATTTGTTTTTCTTAGGAGTACTTTCAGAAATTTCAATTTACATAAGAAATTCATTAAAAAAATTTCAAAACATATATTTGCGTCCCACCACGAGAATTAAAATAAATGGTATTCTATCAAAGACCTTTGCTCTAGACAGGGATGCCCCTTAACACCTCTCCTCTCTGCATTGTTCATTGAACCTGGGGCAGTAGATCAGGCAAAACTCCAAAATAAAAGGTATTACATTAAAGATGATGATCACAAAATAGCACTATTTGCTGATGACAAAGGAAGTTGGTTTTTGAGCTTTGGAAAACATTACAAACTTTTGGATCTTTTTCAGGATTGAAATTAAATATTTAAAAAATTTAAGTTTTGTCCTTTAAATACCTATTCAAGTGATCATTGCAGACAAAAATGTAATAATAAAAATAAATAATATAATATAATATAATATAATATAATATAATATAATATAATATAATAATATAATATAATATAATATAATATAATATAATATAAAATAATAATTAGGGTAATAAAAAAAAAGGACTCTGTATTGAAATGGGGTGCATATGACACTGATTTTAAACCAAATACTTCAGATTTGTGCTTTAGAATATGGGCTAAGAAAGGAATCACTGCCTGCTGTACTGTAGGAAGATTCAATCAAGATTCTAAGGATTTCCTCAGATATCTTCAGATCCAACAACAATTCTATAAAAAAATTAAAATAGGGACTGATGGAGACCCAAATAAGTGCATTAGTTACAATATTCTCCTCACCATACAAAGCTGAACCAATGTCGAATACTGTAACTAAATTATATAGAGCATTACTGGATTTACAAAAAGATACATTAAGGAAAGATAGAGGAGAAAGAAAGTGGTATTACCATCTAAACTGATGATTGGGAAAATATTTGTAAACTACAACTGCCAACTTCCCGCTCCTCATTCTGGAGAGAACTTTGCTGGAAAAATTTTGTTCGTTTTTTCCTTACTCCGAAACAGAAAAACATTTCAGTTGACTACAGCTTTGTAGGACTTTATATGGGTAAGGTGTGTTAAGATTTCTGGGAAAAGAAGAACAAATATATGTACAGAATAATTCTTGTTTCAAGTAAGCAGTAGCCATAACGAGATGCTGGTATAAACCCAATCCGCCAAAAATACAGGATTGGATTGACATTGTAAAAAGTATATTTACTATGGAGAATTTTGTGTGAATAATCAAAAAGACATATTTGATAACTTTTGGTCTAAATGGATTGAGTATAAAACTCATTAAACCAAATATATTTTTTTGTTATAGAACCTATGTATTATGTTTAGATATAGAGATTATAAGGGATTCTAACAAATGCCATAAACAAATGTTGTGAATTGTGCAATAAAAACATAAATTACAAAAAAAGAAAGAAAACATACATGGCATGCGGCTGTTGTTTCCTGCATCCTTATCAATAGCAACAATCTGCAATTTTAAAGAAACGTTAGTAAAACTTACTGTCAGTGGTTTCTTGAGATTCGGTCATGTATCCGGCCCATGACCTCAACAGCAAGCTGAATGAGAAAACAAACATCAAAGTCATCACTGCTTTTGTCATACCAGCCATTAGACAGCCAGCTGGCATAATAATCCATGAGAAAATGAAACTGTGATTTCAACAAACAAACAAACAAACATTAAATTATTAATGTATGTAATAATATAGATTTAGACTTTCCATTATAGATGTGGAAATGTCCACATCTTATAGACATGATTATAAGTTTATAATGTAATGACCCACTATGGGAAAAGGAAATGTGAATCTGATACTAAAATTCCTTCATTATACACTAGTTCTAGCTCACTAGCAGAAAAAGTGGATCTTGTTGACATTATTGAGCTGCCTTCTTTAGCAGTGTTTAAATGTGATTACTTGTCATTGGGTTTTCCACAGTGTAGTCAGAGCAGTACAGCTCATGTCCTTCAGGTAATATTGAGTGACTGTGGCCTAGCAACCATGCTGATTTAAGTCAATACCTCATATATTGCCTCTCTGTGCCTATCAGTTCCTGTGAAGTCTAAATCTTTTTTCCTCATGGGGTAAATGAGAAAAGAAATAACCTGCAGTCTTTTAAATAGCTGCTAAACGAGAAGCTCCAGATAATTAAATGAGGGTTAAATAAATGTGTGTTATTTCTAGACAGCAGCATTATGAAAATATATGCAATATGAAATTAAAGTCAAGCCATTTTATTCATTTCAAATAATTCTGTGCACTAAATGAAATACATAGAGTAGTGCAGAAAAAAAAAGACATTAGAAGTGACCAGTCGAAAACAAGAGAACAGAGAAAAATAACCTGAACTCAAACCGGTCGAGATAAACATGCTCCTGAAGTTTAAGTGACCACTGTTCCTGCCCCTCTCCCCTCCGTGGATCTTTTCTTACTTCGTCCAGGCCTGCCTCTGGATGGTGTTCTCTTCGATTTGAGGCCACTCTGTGCAGCTTGGGATGGTTTCTCATCAACAACTTGGGTTGTTCCGGAGTAAGAACAGCCAGAAGAGCCAGAAGTTCAGCAGCTTCTTTCTGCAAGTCAATCTCTACACTGAAATGCAGCCTGCTAAATGCTAAATGCTCTGTCATGTGCTAGAGCTATATGGAACGCCAATTGTGTCATTACCACCTCTACTTACCAGCTACTTCGCTGAGGTGTTTAGCATAGCCACTCACTACGGCCAACCAACTCTTTAGTTTTCGCCAAGGGTCTTCCTTGCTAACGGAGTATAGCCTTCGTTTCCGCACACTGGCCACTACCAGCAGCTGGATTAAGACCGCTCTACTCGGCACGTATCGTCAGGGGCTCTACCAAAACATCAAGATGGCTATGGCAATAGATGACGACGCGCTGGGTCTAAAGGCGTCCATCCAGCGAGCCAGTGGCTGGCCACCTGTCAATCCTGTGAGGCTAAACCATCACCCCACCCCACTGTCCCTTCCATCCCAGAACCAGAACCAATGCAGATCGGTACCCAACGGCTATCGAGGAGAGAGTGATACCTTGCGGCAGGGGCATGCCTATATTGTGGTGATCCCAGTCACTTTATCAGTGCTCTGCCCGACCCCCATGTCCGTTGGTAAATACCGTAAACCTCACCTCTGAAATCACCCACTTATCAAAATTACCGGTCAAAATCATCGCCCCCACGTTATCACTTCTGGTGTTGGCCCTTGTACATTCGGGCTCCTCTGGAAACTTAATCTCCCAAACGTCTTGAGCACCTTCAGCTGTCCCAGGGGAGAGGGGCTTGGGAGTTCGCCATCCAGACGATCCAGGGGAAGCCTTTAGGACATTGTTGGGTGAAATACTTTGCTCCGGTGGTCACCCTACAAGTGGGATTGTTCCATCAAGAGTAGATGCGATTCCTGGTCCTAGAACACTCCACCGCCAGCATAATTCTTGGGCGTCCCTGGCTCTCCCGACACTCCCCTAGGTTCTCCTGGAGCCCATGTGACATCATCGACTGGAGCCAACAGTGCCAGAACCACTGTCTGCACAACCTACCCCAACAACAACCGGCCCTAATTTCCCTAGTATCGACACAAATCGAAAGTCCAGAGACCCACAAGGAAGTGGAGATTCCCCCCTGAGTAACGGTCCTTCCTGGATGTATTCTGCAAGCAGGCTGCCACTCGCCTACCCCCTCATTATTCTTGGGATGCCAGGTGCCAAGCTGCCAAAGGGTCAAATCTACCCTGTCCATCCCAAAGAGCGCAGCTATGGAGACCTATATTCAAGAAGCCTTAAAACAGGGCTTCATCACCCCATCCTCTTCTTCAGCGGCTTCCAGCAGTGTTCCAGACGTTTATGAATGAAGTGTTCAGACCGTTTCTCCATTGGTTCGTCATCGTATACATTGATGACATCCTCATATAGTCCCAAAGTCTAACGGAACATCGGGGTCATGTCATCCAAGTACTGGAATGATTATGGGAACACAACCGCAACCTGAAGCTGGAGAAGTGTAAGTTCCACCAATTAAGTAAACAGTTCCTGGGGTACGGCATCAGTCTATCGGGGGTACAAATGGGCCAGGGGAAGGTCAAGGCAGTTCTAGAGTGGCCTTGTCCAAGCTCCACAAAAGAACTCAAATTTTTTCTTGGGATCTTTAATTTCTATCAGAGGTTCATTCGTAATTTCAGTTTGGTCACTGCCCCGCTCACCTCACTTTTAAAGGGTAAAGCCAAAACCAGAGTCTGGAACCAGGAGGCCGAGGAGGCCTTCATAAAGCTTAAACTAAGGTTCAGTACCACCCCTCTCTTATTACACTCAGATCCCCAATTCCCATTCATAGTGGAGATGGACGCCTCCTCCACAGGCATAAGGGCCGCCTTATCTCAACATATGGGTAACCCTCTACGCCTGCAAACCTGTGCCTTCTTCTTCAGAAACTCTTTCCCGCAAAACAGAACTATAACATCGGTAATCGAGAACCTCTGGCTATCAAACTAAATCTAGAAGAGTGGTGGCACTGGTTGGAAGAGGAGACACATCCATTTACAGAAATGTGTTGACTAGTGAGGAGAGTGTATTGAGAAGATGGAGGGAGTATTTTGAGCAGCTGATAAACTTTCTTTCGGCTTCTTCCATCAGGGGTCGCCACAGCGGATCATCCGCATGTTTGATTTGGCACATGTTTTTTACAGTGGATGCCCTTCCTAACACAACCCTCCCCATTTATTCGGGCTTGGGACCAGCACAAAGAGTGGCTGGGGTTGGTTCCCTGGCCGGGGATCGAACCCGGGCTGCAGCAATGAGAACGCAACATCCTAACCACTAGACCACCAGGGGAGCAGCTGATGAACAAGGAAAATAAGAGTAAAGTTTGGATGGTGTGGAGATGGTAAAGCAGGAAGTGAATAGGATAAGTTAGGAGGAAGTAAGAGCAGCGATTAAGAGGATGAAGAGTGGAAAGTTGGTTGGACCAGATGACACTGGACAGTGGAATTTTTATCCAGGTTCAACAAGATTTTGGAAGGTAAGAGGATGCTTGAGGAATGGAAAAGGAGTGTAAACCTTTAAATCTTTAAAGAATAAGGGAGATGTACAGATCTGCAGTAACTACAGGGAGTTGTGGTATTGTATGAGGAAATCAGGTGTGTCGGACAAGTATGTGAGGGTGGTGCAGGACATGTGTGAGGACAGTGTGACAACAGTGAAGTGTGCAGTAGGAATGACAGACTGGGTTAAGGTCAAGTTTGGACTGCATCAAGGATCAGCTCTGAGCCCTTTCCTGTTTGCAGTGGTAATGGACAGGTTGACGGACGAGATCAGACAGGAGTCTCTCTGGACTATGATGTTTGCGGATGATATTGTGATTTTGTGGTGAGAGTAGGGAGCAGGTTGAGAAGAGCCTGAAGAGGTGGAGGTACACCCTGGAGAGAGGGGAATGAAAGTCAGTAGAAGTAAGACAGAGAACGTGTGTGTGAATGAAAGGGAGAGCAGTGGAGTGGGCGCGGTTGCAGGGAGAAGAGGTGGAGAAGGTGGAGGAGTTCAGGTACCTGGGGTCAACAGTACAAAGTAATGGAGAGTGTGTTAGAGAAGTGAAGAAAAGTGTTCAGGCAGGGTTGAGGGTGGAGACAAGGTGAGGGAGGCGAAATTAAGATGGTTTGTGTATGTGCAGAGGGGGGACGTAGCAGAGTGAAGGCAAAAGGGCCAACAAGTGCCAAGCATCTCTCGGGGAACTCCTTCAAGACTGTTGGAAGACCATTTCAGGTGACTACCTCTTCAAGCTCATCAAGAGAATGCCAAGAGTGTGCAAAGCAGTAATCAAAGCAAAAGGTGGCTACTTTGAAGAACCTAGAAAATGATATTTTTCAGTTGTTTCACACTTTTTTGTTATGTATATAATTCCATATATAATTCCACATGTGTTAATTCATAGTTTTGATGCCTTCAGTGTGAATCTACAATTTTCATAGTCATGAAAATAAAAAAAAAAACTTTGAATGAGAAGGTGTGTCCAAACTTTTGGTCTGTACTGTATGTGTCTGAACACACCAGCTTCCTGCCAGGAGTTTTCATGAAGTATAGCTGGAGAGACCGTGTTGGAACCTATCCTTTCCATGAATCCTTACCAGAGGTGGTAAATAACTTTGTACAAAGACTTTGTTTCTGTATTTAAGTAGATTTTTCTTGTATCAATACTTTACTATTTATTTTTTGGACAACTTTTTACTTTTACTAGTTACAGTTTGTTTTTGTATTTATTTGTTTCCATTTATTACATTTTCAAACCAGACTAGTTACTTTACTTGTAGTCTATTTGGTGACATGATCAATATTTTTTCTTCTCATTGCGTGCAATTTTCAGCCCATCAGCCTATTTCCTGTCATTGCACTGCCTTTCAACCGATCATCATTTCGTGGTTATCAGGTTTTACAGACGTTGGCTAGCCTACCAAGCTAACACCGAGCAAGGCAGAAGGCAACAAGAAGTTTGGCTAACGTGGATGAGACAGAGGAAGTCAGCGATGTAAACATGTCTATGAGTACAAAGACATTCCTGATCACTTGATAATGATAATCTTTTCTCTGCTTGTGTGCTATATGATGGTTGTTCAGCCTGGATACATTCATTAGATAACAAAATTTTTTATTTGTTTAGTTTTAATATATTAATATGATGCAGAGGTGGAAAGTAACGAAGTACAAATACTTCGTTACTGTTCTTAAGTAGATTTTTCTGGTATCAATACTCCACTATTTATTTTTTGCACAACTTTTTGCTTTCACTCATTACATTTTTACACAAATATCTGTACTTTCTACTTCTTACATTTTCAAACCAGCCTTGTTACTTTTAGTATTATTTAACAGTAACAGTATTTAATAGTAACGTAATTAGTTAATTTTTTGGGGAGTAACTCAATATTATAATGCATTACTTTTAAAAGTGACGTTACCCAACACTGGTGAATTCTGAGGGAGTCACTGATGTGAAAATAAACAAAAACAAAGACATTCCTCAACACCAATGGCCAAATATAAGGGAAATGTTCAAAATTTCGGTGTAAAAAAGTACTGGCTTTGGAGAATTTGCCGTCAAATTCAAGAAAAAGCACATACAGGTAATCTAACGTTTTATTGTTTTATCTAAGTTTTTTTTTTACAATTTTGTTTGTCTTTTATATAAGGGATGCTGCCACATGTTGCTATTTTTTAAAATAAGAATGTTCTTAATGTTCTTACTTTCTGTAGTATGTAGCTATCATTTGAAATCTGAGGTTTAGTCAGATAGTTTTAGTTGAAGTATAAATTATAAACTTCCTGTTTGAACTTTAATAAAATGCACAGGATAACTCACCTTTAAATCATTCATCATTCGTAAGTCGTCATCATAACTTTGAGTTGTTTTCAAGGACAGCTGGAATAACCCTACAATCTGGGATATGGCCTGGTGGCAAATAAACATAAATAAATAAAAATATACATTTTATATATATATATATATATATATATATATATATATATATATATATATACACACACACACAGTGCGGAAGAAAAAAGTATTTAGTCAGCCACCAATTGTGCAAGTTTTCCCACTTAAAAAGATGAGAGAGGCCTGTAATTTTCATCATCAGTACACTTCAACTATAAGAGACAAAATAAGAATAAAAAATCCAGAAAATCACATTGATTTTTTTAAAGAATTTATTTGCAAATTATGGTGAAAAATAGGTATTTGGTGACCTACAAAAAAGCAAGATTTCTGGCTCTCCCAGACCTGTAACAACTTCTTTGAGAGGCTCCTCTGTCCTCCACTTGTTACCTGTAATAAAGGCACATGTTTGAACTCGTTATCAGTATAAAATGCCCCTGTCCACATTCTGAAACAGTCAGACTCCAAACACCACTATGGCAAAGACTAAAAAGCTGTCAAAGGACACCAGAACAAATTTGTAGACCTACACCAGGCTGGGAAGACTGAATCTGAAATAGGTAAGCAGCTCGGTGTGAAGAAATCAACTGTGCGAGCAATTATTAGAAAATGGAAGACAAACAAGACCACTGATAATCTCCCTCGATCTATGGCTCCATGCAAGATCTCACCCCGTGGGGTCAAAATGATCACAAGAATGGCGAGCAAAAATCTCAAAAACACACGGAGGGATCTAGTGAATGACCTGCAGAGAGCTGGGACCAAAGTGACAAAGGCTACCATCAGTAACACACTACGCCGCCAGGGATTCAAATCCTGCAGTGCCAGACGTGTCCCCCTGCTTAAGCCAGTACATGTCCGGGCCCGTCTGAAGTTTGCTAGAGAGGATTGGGAGAATGTCATATGGTCAGATGAAACCCAAATACAACTTCTTGGTAAAAACTCAACTTGTTGTGTTTGGAGGAGAAAGAATGCTGAGTTGCATCCAAAGAACACCAAGCATGGGGGCATGGGGGTGGAAACATCATGCTTTGGGGCTGTTTTTCTGCAAAGGGATCAGGACGACTAAACGTGTAAAGGAAAGAATCAATGGGGCCATGTATCATGAGATTTTGAGTAAAAACCTCCTTCCATCAGCAAGAGCAATGAAGATGAAATGTCGCTGGGTCTTTCAGAATGACAATGATCCAAAACACACTGCCTGGGCAACAAAGGAGTGGTTTCATAAGAAGCATTTAAAGGTCCTGGAGTGGCCTAGCCAGTCTCCAGATCTCAATCCCATAGAAAATCTTTGGAGGGAGTTGAAAATCCGTGTTGCCCAGCGACAGCCCCAAAACATCACTGCTCTAGAGGAGATCTGCATGGAGGAATGGGCCAAACTACCAGCAACAGTGTGTAAAAACCGTGTGGAGACTTACAGACATCTTTTGATCTCTGTCATTGCCAACAAAAGGTGTATAACAAAGTATTGAGATGAACTTTTGTTATTGACCAAATATTTATTTTCCACCATAATAGCAAATAAATTCTTAAAAAATCGGGCAATGTGATTTTCTGGATTTTTTTTCTCATTTTGTCTTTAATGAAAATTACAGGCCTCTCTCATCTTTTTAAGTGGTATATATATATATATATATATATATATATATATATATATATATATATATATATATATATTACCTTTCCTGCTATATGTGGTTCTTCTCCAAACTGTTACCACAAATCTCGATTGTACAAGATGTCTTTAGATGCGCTATAATACAATTATGCATTCACTTGAACTTGGAAACCCAAACCTGTGCACATAGTGAGCTCCTTGAAGATCTGGTTTACATGCTTTGGAGAGAAAGATCTTAAGTGGCCTGCTATAGAGCTCTGATCTCATCTCTACCATATACCTTTGGGATGAATGTGAACACTGACTTCACCCCAGGTCTCCTCACCTACATCAGTACCTGCCTTTCGTAGCACATTTGTGGCTGATGAACACAAATATCCTTAACTTCTTAGGCTTCTGGGTTACGTGAGCGCAACTGATATCCCATTGTTCTCAGGTGTCAATGTTTAGCAATAGATTAAATAAAAAGGGAGAAGAGTAACCATCACTAACTATACATCATTTTAAAGCTCTAAGCCTCAAGCAGCGATTTTAGATCACTGTTTTTCAATAGAAAACGTATAACGAATGTATTTGCTGAATGTGTGTTAGCAGTACACAACAACAACATGAATAAAAAAAAACACCACTTACATTATTATTGTAATAACGAGTCACAAACACTCCAAAAATCTATTGGAACATCTTCCCAGAAGAGTGAAGGGAATTATAAGAACAAATTGGGACTAAATGTTGAATTCAATGCTTAAAAATTACATACCGTACTTATGACCAAGTGACCCAATACTTTTAGAAATATAGTGTGTGTGTGTGTGTGTGTGTGTGTGTGTATGTATATATATATATATATATATATATATATATATATATATATAAAATATATATTTAAAAATATATATATTTATTCATTTATTTATTTATTTATTTATTTATTTATTTTTAAGTCATCTTAGTCTTTTCTCTGCTTGTATTCTATATGGTGGCCTGGATACATTCAGTTTTTGTATTAAAACATAAATATCATGTGAGGTTCAGTTACCAGCATGACACAAAACAGGTAGTAGTAACGGCTACTTTTTACTTAAGTACATGTCAGAGCCCAAATTTCTTTACTTTAACTTGAGTTAAAAATTATAGTCAGTACTTCAACTTTTACCAGAGTCTGTTTAAACATGAGTATCTGTACTTTTAATTAAGTGAAGGATGTGTGCACTTTTGCCACCTCTCCTCATCACAAATGCACATCAATGATGCATGCTGAGCTCTCTCCTATACTCACCTTTGACTGTGGCCACAAGAAACCCTGGGATCAATGCTAAATCGATGGACGACTTCAGTTTTCTAGGTCTGATGCCATTAAAAAACACAAATCGCTCTTTATTATCAACAGTTTTAAAGTCCTTGGTGTCCACTAAGGACTTCACCTGGCACATGCACAACAGAGCTGCTCTTTCTTGTCATTGCAACCTAAGGTGACTTAAGAAATCCTGTCTAAGCCCTAGACTCCTGAGATTATTCAACACCTGCACCATCAAAAGCATCTTGACAGGTACTGTCTCATATTGTTTTTTAAACTGCACTGCCATCATCCACAAAAAACTGCACTGTGTAGTACAAACTTAATAACGTATAATTGGAGCTGTCCCTCCCTCCAGGACATTTACTCAACACAGTGCCTCGGACCCTACCTATCCAAAACACTATGCACATTGCAGCACTCTGCCAGATGATATTGCAGCATTATTACACGCATGAACAGGCTCAGAGACAGTTTTTCCCACAGGCCATTAAGCTGTTGAATTGCAGCACAGGCTCATAACGGGACATCACACTCTGTACCATAATTCACATATCATACTCAGCAATTTACATAAAGTTTACATTTTTCCCTTGTCACTTTATTTAAGGTTTACACCACTATAATGCATTTATATATTTACTGCATCTACTATAAAACTAACCAATTAGGTATACACCATACAAAATAGAGTATAGTTGTATATTATTAAACTTCTAATAAAGAATAGCTTTATACTGTTTTCTATTATATACAATATAATACCATCTCATAGATCTGTTTCTTTATGGACTGATGTTGGAACTATTTAACAGAATCATTTCACACAGAGTAAACTGTTATATGACAATTAAATTCAAAGTTTTAATTGTGATGATGCATCTCTGGTGAAGTACTTATGGTAATGTATTTGTAATTGACCGATCTGTAATGACACATTGCTGGAAACACATATTTTATATGATGCACCTCACTCATACACTCAACAACTTTATCCTTCAAACTAGATTAGGGATTTGCTCCAGAACCTATACATTTACATTTACATTTACATTTGCGGCATTTAGCAGACGCCCTTATCCAGAGCGACATACAAACGTGCTTTAAATCTCTAGTAGTGAATAAATCTACACTGGTACGCAAGAATACAAACTCAATATAAATATAACTCGAATTCTACAAACTTGGAAAGTGCTAATTTAGGTATTTCAGGAAGCGGTAGGTCTTCAGTCGTCGCTTAAAGATAATCAGGGACTCTGCTGTACGGACATCTAGGGGAAGTTCATTCCACCACCTCGGTGCCAGAACAGAGAAGAGCCTTGAATTGTACTTACCTCTCATTCTGAGAGAAGGTGGTACCAGTCGAGCAGTGCTGGAGGATCTCAGACAGCGTGGTGCAGTGCGAGATGTGATGAGGTCACTGAGGTAAGATGGTGCTGGTCCATTTTTGGCCTTGTAGGCAAGCATCAGTGTTTTGAATCTGATACGTGCAGCTACTGGAAGCCAGTGAAGGGAGCGCAGCAGTGGGGTGGTGTGGGAAAACTTGGGCTGATTGAACACAAGTCGTGCAGCTGCGTTTTGGATCATTTGCAGTGGACGAATAGCGTTCAGGGGAAGACCTGCCAGCAGAGAGTTGCAGTAGTCCAGTCTTGAAATGACAAGAGACTGAACAAGCAACTGGGCAGCCTGTATGGACAGAAATGGTCGAATCCTTCGGATGTTATAGAGAAGAAATCGACAAGAACGAGCAACATTAGCGACATGTGGGAAAAAAGACAGTTCATTGTCCATAGTTACCCCAAGGTTACGAGCAGTGGCTGAAGGGGAGAGCAGAGAGTCATGAAGTGTTATTTGTAGATCTTGACCTGGAGATGAATCACCTGGGATGACCAGCAGTTCTGTTTTGCTGGGGTTGAGTTTAAGTTGGTGAGCCCTCATCCATAAAGATATGTCTGACAAGCATGCTGAGATCTGAGCGGAAGCTGTGGTATCTGATGGAGGGAAAGAAAAGATGAGTTGAGTGTCATCTGCATAGCAGTGATAAGAAAACCCATGTGAGGATATGACTTCACCAATGGAGTGGGTATAGAGGGAGAAAAGGAGGGGACCAAGTACCGAGCCAGTGGTGAGTCTGCATGGGGCAGATGTGGATCCCCTCCATGTTACCTGGTATGAGCGACCTTCCAGGTAGAAAGCAAACCATTCCCATGCTGTTCCGCAGATACCAAGGCTCTTGAGGGTTGACAAAAGTGTCTTGTGGTTGACTGTGTCAAATGCTGCTGAAAGGTCCAGAAAGATAAGTACAGATGATAGCTTGGCTGACCGAGCAGCATGTAGTTTCTCAGAAACAGCCAATAGGGCCGTCTCTGTGGAATGTGCCGCTTTGAACCCAGACTGGTTCGGATCGTGGAGGTTGTTCTGTGAGAGATAGACAGACAGTTGGTTAAAAACAGTGCGTTCCAAAGTCTTAGAAAGAAAGGAAAGGAGTGATACCGGTCTGTAGTTGTTGATGTCTGATGGATCCAGAGCCGGTTTCTTCAAGATAGGAATGACCCTTGCTTGCTTGAAGGTAGTTGGTACATAGCCAGATGTTAATGACCCATTGATGATTGTGGAGATGAAGGGCAGGAGATCTTGCGTGATGGTCTGGAGCGTAGTTGAAGGGATTGGATCCAGAGGACAGGTGGTGGGATTGCAGGATCGGATGACTTGCAGTATCTCATCTTCTGTTAAGGTTGAGAAGCTTGACAGAGACGTAGTGGATTGTTGGCTGTGTTGTGTAATCATTGTTGGAGAGGAAGTGAAGGTATACCATACAGTATACCATACTGTATCCCTGATGAGCAAACCATGGCGACTGTGGCAAGGAAAAACTCATATAGATGTTATGAGGAAGAAACCTTGAGAGGAACCAGACTCAAAAGGGGAACCCATCCTCATTTGGGTGACATCAAGACTGTGATTATAATATTTATACAATACAGAACACTGGAGAGTGAGAACTAACATGAGCACTGAAGTGTAAGATTATGAGTAATGTTCAATACCCTGGATTTGATCAGTTCTTCATATTGTTTCATGCACACACATTCTCACACATTCATGTCCATGGGCAACCTACTGGCATGTATTTTGATGGTTGGAGGATATCAGAGAACCCAGAGTTAACACACACACACACACACACACACACACACACACACACACACACACACACATGTGCATAAGCAGTAACCTAAACTCAGGCTTGAACTGGGTATCTTAAACCTTTGAAGCAGTAACTCTACCCACTGTTATGACATATTTGTAATGATACATTGGTAATGACTATAACAAGCTTTATTATTATTATTATTATTCCTGTGTCGACATAGTAATTGAAACACATTTCATACTTTTTATTCAGGGTAAACTGTGTAAACTGGGATGTGACAGTAGACTCTAAAGTCTAAAATATGTGATACATCCGTGATTAAATATTTTCTGGGGTACAGTGTTACACTTAGGTTTAATCGGTTTTTCACATGGTATCATACACACACATATTTATGCCCACGGGCAACCTATTGGTATGCATATTAAAGGTGGAAGAAACCAGAGAACCTAGTTACCACACACACACACACACACACACACACACACAGAAAAATAAGTGCATATGCATAAAATCCAGAGAAAACGACAGCAGTCCGAACTCAGGATCAAACTGGGTAACTTGAAACTATGAAGCAGCAACTGCTGTAATGACGTTTTGGTCTTGATGCATGCGTGATGACGGATTTAAAATTACAGTTCTCGGATGATTATTACAAGTTTACTAGTGACTCATGGCTTTTTGGGAACTCCATGACGTAGTTTTTTACAAATTATTATTATTGTAATTTTTAGGTGACACTGAAAATTCGGTTCTGATGGACATTAGAGGATAATGAGAGTTGTGATGGTGAGTTCCGGGTGGACAGTAGTAGCAGTAGCAGTGTTGGAGAGATAGGGATGTAGATGGACGGATGCTCGTCCCAGTAGCCGGCCCACACTGGGCGCTCGCGCGCCGCCCCTCTTTTGTAGCCCGGCCCTGGTGACGTCAGTGGCGGAGAGTGTCGCACGCAGGGTGCACTCCTGCCTGCCTGCTTGGGCCCGCACACACATGCACACACACACACACTGTTTCTCACGCGCGGACACCAAAAACCTGTGAGAAACCGACACCAAACGGATTGACGCTACATTTCAGTGCCAAAAAAACCCCCCAAAACCAGGTCACTCGAGTGTTTTCCCGGATCGCCTCTGAGCGCGAGCTGTCTGTCCGGAGTTGCTCGACGGTAAGCGCAGGCGGAGATCTGAACTTGCTGAAGTTGGTCGTACTGCTTTCTTTGGAAGCGAACCGTGGCAGACATGGTGCTCGGTGTCATTTGCTTCAATCGGTTTTTATAAGATTTCGTGCCTAAATCTTACGAAATTGCTGCGGTTTTATTTCCAGTTTGGGGTTTTATTTATATCTATATATATATATATATATATATATATATATATATATAGATATATAGATAGATAGATAGATAGATAGATGTCTAGGAATAGGAATAGGACACCTTTTCTACAGGAGCTCCGGAATGATGATGTGTGTAAAGTGACTTGCATGCCGTATTGTCAGTGCAGGTTGTGTGTGTGTGTGTGTGTGTGTGTGTGTGTCGCCCTGACTGTGAACACACACGAGATGAGGAATGAAATGATCGCTGGCGGAAAGAGCAGTAAAGCCTTTTGTCACACGCGCTGATTTCTGTTCCAGCTTCTCTCTCTTTCTCTATCTCTCTGTCTTTGTGTGTGTGTGTGTGTGTGTGTGTGTGTGTGCTCGCGTCTCTCTTCTTTTTCTCGCTAAACTGTTTGCTCTGTGTGTGGATTAATGAACGGAACTACCCGAGATGCCTGTCTGTAGCACCTTCATGTCTATTAGACAACGTGTTGGTGCTTATTGACAGCGTGGAGAGATTTCACTGCTCTCTCTCTCTCTCTCTCTCTCTCTCTCTCTCTCTATTAACCAGCTGTTTTCCCTAAAATTAGTTGAAACTTCAGCACAGGGGTTGTAGGATATAAATAATAAACAAAGCGTTTCAATAATCTTATATATAGAACAAGAGATTTCCCTGACTGCAGCTTGAGGTCTTAATGTGCTGTGTATTTTGATATGATTGTTTTCACGCCTGTTTTCATGAAGCCTCTGAATTGAACTGTTGCGCCTGAAACGATACTGTTGTTTAAACAAATTTATAAAATATATTTCCGAAATAATATCAGTTTGGCTTGCAAATGTGTCTGATAAAAGGTTGCATTCACACTGTTAGGAAAATTCTTTTACTCATCGTGTAATTTTTAAAAATGAGAGTATGAATAAAAAAATATGAAAGAAAAATGTGTTTGTATTGAGTTGAATGTGGCTGTGACAATGACTGCCACATGACTTAAAAACACAAGTAGTTTTTTAAACATTGCTTTTTCTCTCGGTTCACACTACAGAGAAAAAGACAGCATTTTCAGATGTATCCAGTTGGGAGAACGTTTTTTGACAAAGCTCAGTTTTTCCTGCACAGAAACACTGCCTCTGTGTGCCGAGAAAATCTGGGTTTTCATAATATTTGAATTAATGACTGACCAGATTTGGGCATTTCCATTGTCGCAGATTTTTGTATTGGTGGGAGTTCATTTAAGATGAATCCTTGTTTGTGAACCTTGAAACTCCCTTCAGACTGGTGTGGCATGTGAAATTTTCACATAACTGTTTGCGGGTTTTATTAATACAGTTTTCACACTACTTGCCAATTACATAGAGCATTTCAACATTATGGAATGTAATGGATGTGGAGTAAACGAGCAGCTTCAGGGAGTGGAGAAATCCGAAATCCTCCAGCTAGCTCACTTGGCAAGTAAAATCCTTCAGAGTGCTCCAATTTTATTTTGTGTTTTCTGAAATCCTAGCTGAATTGTCTGCCAAATGATTTAAAATGTCTAGTAAGATTGCATTAATACAATCTGGTGTTTTGGCTTGATGTGACATTATTGGCATTAGGAATTTGCATTTGATATTGTTATAAATTATATGTCATACATGAATGAAAGTAAAAACTGTCAGACAGGCCATGGCATGGTGTGTATTGACACGTCACACTGCTGTAAAGTGCGTAAAGATTATTAGATATTAAACATATCAAATTTCTATTGAAAAGTAAGCAAAACTGTTGACTTTGATATCTTAACGGTTGCTTGATTAAACCAAACGTACAAATGTGTTTGATTGCACTGTATATAGTTTAATGGTGTCGTTTTTATGCGGTTGGTGCTTACTAATGTTGTAAGTTAATAAATGACTGTAAGCACTCTTGTGAACTAAGATGCTTCCCTGTTACTTTGGATGTCTTCCTTTTCTTCCTCTCTTCACTAAACACACTCTCAGACCTTCTTGCATTACAGTAATTAAATTGTAAACCAGTTAGGGTATCACCTGCTCAGCTTCTGTGCTGTTAGTGAATCGAATAGTTCACCACTTTGAAGGCTGTAATCCTGTATTCATAGGCTTATAAGGAAACTTAATTGGAGAGTTGATAGATCAAACCTGCTTATCTGTTTCAATGCTCTTGCAAGAATCCTTGGATCTAATGGTAAGGAAGCTGCCCAGGCAGTGTTCAGTTAAAGTTTAACATATTCTCTTTTTTATGAAGAGTAAATGATGCATTATTCATCAGTATAGAGTTTATCACAGCTTTGCACATTTGTGTCCATTTCGGTTGATGCTCTTGCACAATCTCTTATTTTGTACAAACTCAGGACCATGAGTTACAACAGCAGTACACTGACTAATGCTTGTGAGGGTTCCAGTACTTCCCTTAATAGGGAACAAATATCAGTCACACTGCTAGATGACCATTGCATAATGCTGCAATCCAAACATCACTGAACAGGAAGAATTAGTCTTTCTGAACTGAGTAAAAAGTGACCATGAGCCAGTGGGTATAAAGATGCTCCGAGTAAAAGGGTGTTAAGCACCGCATTCCTGCACATTAATTTATGAAAAGGTAAAGAAAGTACCGATAGTTCATTTTAAGAGTCGACAATGCTCATTTTTTGCTCAAGAAATCACAGTATTACAGGCAGTAATATAGAAACTGTGTGATAACTGCTGATTGAGGCACAGCTATCATGTGCTTGCCTGGCTGCTCTGTTTCTTTGTTAAAATACAGTATGATATGTGGAATGTGAACAGACACACAGGTTATAAATTGCTTCTGGTCTTACTTAGCATTTACTCACATGCTAACCAAGTAACAGCTTGTTTATAACAACTCTGCTGGAGAGACCGATCAGATCAGAATGAGTCCATGTATGAATAATGCAAACCCAACATTGATGTCACCTTTCAGTGGGGTTTTATACACTCATATTATATTGTTAGATGTGAAAATGAAGAACTTTTTTTACTTGTTTGTGGCTACTTGTGATTTTTGTAATGTCCTGTGATCTGCATCAGGCATTGTGCACTGCATGATCACTATTGGCTGAAATGAATAAGTGTTAGATTGTTATTGTGCTAGAGATATGTAAACTCAAGCCTTTTATTTATATTGATAGATTTCTGAGTAAATTGCTCTCTTCATTGTTTGTTCTGTTTAGTTCAGTTACTCCTTGTGAACTGTCCTGACAACATTGAGTTTATGTAGGAATTAAGGGCCAGTCAAAGTAGACTTTCAGTATGTGATAATTTCTTCAGATACCTGCTGCGAAAATGACATCACTGACATGATCAAATATTCCATCTGTTCCTGTAGCAGCAACATCGCAAGCCCGACAAGTCTCTTTTTGACAGAATATATATTTTTTAATTCTGTGTTGTAAAAAAACGAGATTATTTGACACCGTATTGATGTTTTTTTTTATCTTGGATTTTCTAAAGTGGTCAGGCTGTGATGTTCAGATCTTTTATTGGTCATTACTGAACTGCAAAATGTCTTCTCATTAAGATGAATCATTTAGCATTCACATGCATATGACTGGAAGTCAGTTGTTCAATAGTACACGTTGTGTGTCGTTTTACTAAAGAATTTAAGGGGTAGAATCATTGTTGTTGCCATTTCTATGGACTAGGGATTCATTAAATGAATGTCGACTGTGATGGGCTGAATCCTCCTAAATAAAATTCCAAATCACATTGGTGTAAAAATACAATGAAAATGAAAGGTTTGCTGATTTCATAAATGATAACAGTAGGTGAGGGAACTGGACATACAACTTCTCAGCTGTAGACATAGTTTCACATCATACTATCACTCAGTAGAGTTTTGAATAACCAAAGCAGCATTTGATTGTGAGTCAGTTGTAAGTACTGTTTAATAATAATAATGTAATAACAATTACAGACATTTCTCTTGTTAAGCAATGATAATAGGATGCCTGTGGGTTAAGCAATGCCTGTAATGAGTGTCTTTATGTTAACACCATGTTTATTACATATATACCACTAACAAAATGAGTCAGCGTCTAATATGAGTGAGTGAGCTGATAATTAAAGTGAGAACTTGTTTCAAATTGTACTATCTTTTAATTTCTTTAGAATTTGGATAACTTTTTTTCTATATGTAAATTCGGTTGTATGTGTAGACACGAGCACGGTAGCTTTCATTGAAATTGTAATGACATCTTTAAAATCAGTTTTCTTATTATTATAATGAGTTTCTGAGGTAAGCAAAGCTTAAAATGCTACACAGTGTGCAAATAAGGCAGCAATTTCAGTTCAGGAATGTGTGGAGATTTCAGAATTATATAGAAAATGTCAAAATTAATGTGAAGAGTTTTTTTCAGGCTGAGAGGCATAGGGTCTATTTCTACAGATCCTTTACAGTAGGGAAAATACTGCATAAATCTTTCCATGCACAGGGCTGCTCAGTGTGTAAAAATGACTGACACTGCATAGTCGAACAGGAGATAATCAGCTTCCCATGTGAAATTATTTCAGTGTGAGCAGGGTTTTAGTGAGGTCTTAGGATCTGTTTTTAGAGCTAAAATCCATTGGAAATTTCTTAGTTTTTTTAGACAGAAAAATAACAGTTTTAACGTTAGGATTGACACAATTTTTTTTAAATACAGACCTTTTCTCTAAGTAGGTTAGTAAGGACCCAAAGACGTATGTGCACTCAGGTGTATGCTGCATTCCTATTTTGCAATCAAAACTTTTGTTTTTAGAATTAATTATTCTTAATTAATTAGTCATATTTGTGAAAAGAAATATATTTTTATCTTTGTAGTTTAGTGATGTTTGGTCTAGTATTTGTTATCTTTAGTATTAATGATGAGGCATCCTATTGGGAGGATTTGACTGTTTAATATAAATGAAATGGTCATCATGATTTTTTTCCATATTCCAAAATGTTATTATGCAGTGAAATTGCTTTGAATATTTAGGAATTATTTTGGTATTTTGAGTTAATCAGTGAAATTGTATATGAAAATATCTTGTGTTTATTTGCATAAATGTGTGATTTAGAATAAGGCTGATCCACAGTCACAATAGTGAAACGAGTCTTTAAAATACAGATAGACACGTAACTGCATTCGATTGCAGTATCTTTAAAATAAACCAGAATCTTGCTGTTGGTTTGAACTGTAACCCTGCTGTTATGAGGCTTTGTAAACTTGTGTCCAGGACCTTTGAGTACCAGTCACTGAGTTCAGGACAAAGAGCTTCTCACTGTTTTCACTTGCTTTGTGTGTGGTTCACCACTCCCTAGCTGATCCCCTGAACCGTCAGCATTGTTTGGATTGGATCCGCCCCACCCATGATATACAAGGTTAATAATACTGAGGACAGGCACATTAACCGTGGTCCTGAATAAAAACAGCCTGCCATAAACGGCCGTCTGAGATCCTGTCTGCTTTCACACCACTTATGTTTATCAAGTGGTCTGGATTTGAGTAAAAGGATGAACAGTTCAAACAAAGAAATACCCAACTTAGGCAAAAAAAATGTTGAATTAGCATGCCGCTTCAGACATGATTTGTATAAAATTATAGTGTGTGTCCCCTGATAAGCGTATCCAACTGTGAAATTTGCGAAGCTAGTGTTTTGCGTGTATTGCAGCTAGCTTACTCAAATCTCTCCATGACGAGATCCCTCAGCCCCATGACCTAAATATACTTTCAAGTCTCTAGAAATTGACTTAATTACAGCATTCATAGACTTGGCCATGTCTTAAAAGAATACAGCCAAACCCCAGATATTTTGTGGTTCGGACTTTTTTTTTTATATATATATATTGATGTATCACATGTTAGCAGTTTAATGTGCTTTGCTGCATTAGGGATTGTTAAACAAATACAGTTTTAAATAAGCGGACCCTAAGCATTTCTGCACTTTTTAAAAAATTATTATTATAACTTTTAGGCTCATGTGTGATTGTCTGGAGCAGGATATTTTAATCAGACATTCATCAGACATTTACAATGACTTATCCAGCATGTTTTAGTGTGTATTCTATTTGAAAGGGGTCCGATATTTGTGGTGTGGAAGTGGAAAATTGCTTAATCTTTCAAACAGTGAACTGCCTATGGAATCAGTCCCAAAAGAGTTGGCTTCATTACAATAAGAAAGTCCAGATTGCTAGCTTAATCATAAACCATTTCTTCTAACAGATCACTCAAATGATTTGTCAGAGCGTGATTATTTTTTACCTCAGTTTTTGATCAGGCTGCTGACTCATCACATTTCTACTAAGGTCTGAGTAAGGACTTCAAGTTGAAGGAAAGGTTTGATCACATTAATTTTCTACATGGTGCTATTGTAGCCTTTGGAAAGCATTTTCTACATTTTCTACATCAATGCTTATTTTCCAGGTTGCACTCATGATTCATTGCCTGATTTGGGAGCCAGTGATGTAACTATAAATGTTCTTGTGTTGTGAGTAATTGTGCAAATAATTGTCACACTGTTCCTGAACCTGTGCATGAATTCTTTAAAATGGCTGACTGTTAAAGGATTTTTATTCCCAGTGCTTTGCTGTTCAACCACATCAGCAGAAAGTATGTTGCTTGTAGAAAAGAACTGCGCTTTCTAAGACCTATGTTCACAGTCTCTTTAGCATTCCCGATACAAGCGATTCTCACGTTCTCTTTCTGGACATTTACCACTGATTAGCTCTCACTTTACTGAAGGCTAATTGTAAGATATTTGCATTAAAAAGAGCAGTTGTTGCTATTAAAGTGGATGATGAGTACATTTGAACTGATAGGTTTTTAAAGTTTAGCGCTTATGTTTATTCATGCAGTTGTAAGCTGCATGATTTCCTTTTTGTCAGTGGGTTGCAGCTCATGAGGGAAATTGCAATTCAATTGGATTTTGATGTAGTATGCCACAATTCCATGTGTATCCATTTATAATCTTTACTCTCTGCTGGCCCTGCTATGATTGTATTAGGCTTAGTATTGTATATCATTAAGACTGACAGAAGGAGTAGCAAAAAAATCCGCAGTTCATTGTTAAGCTGTTTTTAGTTTAAGTCAATGGAGGCATGTTTTATAACCTTTTGTAAGATGAAAAGAGAAGAACTCAATTTATTTTATGCCATTCGTTGGTTTTACTTACACTATATGGACAAACGTTTGTATGCACCTAACCATAAGATTTGTACGTGTTTTTTGAACATCTAATTCCACATTTAGTCATTAGGTATGGTTTCAGAAATTTGTGTCTAGCCACAAGAGTGTTAGTAAAGCCAGATACTTATGTAGGGTGAGGAGGCCTAGGGTGCAGTCAGTGTTCCAATTTATCCCAAAAGTTTTCATTAGGGTTGAGGGTGAAAGCTCTGTAGCAGGCCACTTGTGATCCACTCATGTAAACCATATTTCTATGGAGAGTTTTTGTGTGCAGGAGCATTTTCATGCTGGAATGACATTGTGTGCCTCCAACATTGAGGTAACAGTTAGGGGCAAAAAACACATATGACTGGAAAAGTTAAGTCTCAGTACTTTTGCTTATTTAGTGTTTATCAGTATGTATGAAATTTTGGGATACCAATAGTGTTGTAGTAGTGTATATGAAACCATTTGGGATTCAGCTTGTGTGAATTATTACAATTAGTCAGGGGATTTTCAATCAATTAAATTCTATTGATGTATTATACATTCTATTATTGTAATTAAAAAATGGACAACATTTATAGTTTGCTGTTAATGTTATAATTGCATTGAATTATGTAACTGCATCTCTATTTGTGACATCTTGCTTAATGAATTTTTTTTTATTCTTTTACTCCTGCTTCAGCTAATGTACAGCTACACACCCTCATGCACATACACTGCCATGTGGTTTTTGGGTGAAAAGTGTTTTCATAAGCTCTGTTTTAGCATTATGTGGTAAGTGAAGATCTCATACTACAGAAAACACCAGACACTTTTTTTTTACCCTGTAAAGTGACTTGGTCGTTAATTCATTCAGCTGTTATGAACACTTTAAAAGGGCATATTATAGGGCAATTAAGGGTCTTTCACAGGCTTGCACCCTCTCTTAACTGCATGGCTGGGTTTGAATTTCCTCTCCAAAATGGCTAGAGGATTTGAACTGTGTGGCCTGAGTCAGGGGGATGAAATTCAACACCAGCCCACACATGTCCAGAGACGGCCAGGCAGTTGGAGCTCTGTCTTTCTGCTCCATCTCCCTTGCTGATTGGACACCATTACATAAAGGAATGAATAAAAACATCCTAGCTAGTTTCATATCATATTAAAGCTATACTATACGAACAAGACTGGTATGTGCTTTTTGAATATTTCATTCCTCATTTATTTCTCATTCGCTGTTAAAATATCCTCCACTCTTCAGGTAAGATTTATCAAAACATTTTGTATTGTATATGTGGAGATTTGTGATTATTCAGCTACAAGGGCGGTGGTAAAGTCAGGTCCAGATGTAGATTGAGGAGGCCTGGGGTTCAGTCAGCATTCCAGTTTATCCCAAAGTAGGGTTAATGGTGAGAGCTGCAACCGGTTCAATCAAGTGAATCAAGTGAAATTAAGTAAAGGGAATATTTTGGCATCCTTATTCAAATATTTGCCTTCAACTTTGTTGTAACAGATTTGGGAATGAAGCATATCGCAGGTAAGCTAGATATTCCAATACTTCTGTCCCTATAGTGAATGTCCACACATACAGAAATGAAGTGGTCAGGGAATGGTCAAAAAGAGATTGAATTCTGGCATTAGTGACAAGATGTTCAAAGACATGACAAAGTTATGAAAAGTTGAACTTTATTTAAATATGGAGCAGCTTGTTGCAACCACTCCAAATGGACGTGAATACATTAGAGTGCACGTGATCCGTCTCCTGATTTGCGGAATGCTATTTGCGTCATCCACTGATAAAAGAAATGCCTACTGGTGACTTCATATTGCAATGACTGGCAACATTCAGTGATAAAATCACTGCACATATGAACATACTTAACTCTGTGAATACACATGCTTGAGAGACAGAGATTGAGGGTGAGTTTGTGTTTTGTTCTCTCCTGTAAAATGCTTTTAAAAGAAAATATCCAGATTTTATGTTGGGGAAAAAGCTAAATAGTAAACATATTTTTTTCCAGCTACACAAATAATTTTTAGGTTTCTATTTAGGATGTAAGCTCTGCTTCATTACAGTAGTAGTGTTACAGTAACACACAAAGTCAGAGGAGATCAAAGTCACAAGACTTAAAGCGAGAGTAAAGTTCACAACCAGCAGTGTGCTGTCGAACTGAGAGAAAAGAGAAAAGCTAGAGTTTGAGGATTTTAAGAACTAAAGAGTTCGGGAAGAATGGGGAAAGGAGTGAGAAATAATAAAATAACCAAAATAATAAGCAATTTGCATATGCAGTGGGATAAATAGCATGTGTAAATATGGGGTGTGCTGCAGGCGATTTACATTTAACATTTTTTTGAGAGAATCATGTCACTGGCAAAGTGGAAGAGGGTTACAGATAAACATTTATCAAAATATAAGTTTTTTTCAAACCCTCATTCTAATTCTCTAGGGCAGGGACTTCCATTTTTGGCATTCTGCTTTTTTTTTTGTAAATTTTATTCAGGGTGCTTGAGCTTGTATGAAGTTTTGTGAATGGGAATGATCTAGATTTGGATTAAGCTTTGCACTTTACTATGTGATTGTAGCATACACATGTAAGTATAAAGAATATCAAAATGACCTGCACTTTTGTAAAACGTCTTTGTTTCTATAAACACAAGCTTTCAGTAATTCAGGGCCTGAAAAAAAAAAAAAAGGAAAAGGAAGGTAAGGTTGGAAAATCAAATGATGTTTTGTTAGATGTGAAGTTTTATTTGCTGTAGTTTGGTGACAAAAGCTAAAGAGATCTGGTTTTCTGCTTGCTAGAACTGAGCTTTAACTGAGAACATTGAAACGGGTTTGACACCAATAAAATACCAGTTGAGTGAATTTAATTCTTATTCTCCTGGAGTTCCTCCTCAGGTTTCTTGCTTCTTTGACTTCAGGCACAGGTATGAAGTCACACTACAGTAAGTGGAGGTACCAGTTATTTGCGTTGTGCACAGCAAAACTGAAACATAATATAATCTACCTGACTCCAGCCTTCCTTCCTCTTTAAAATAACCTTTGAACATAGGCGAGGTTATGATTACAAGATTACCGTTGCCGTGCAACAGTTTCTAAGGAAACCACTCTATTTTACCCTTGCAGGGGTACTTTCGATGACGCTATGCCATTGAAACTCACCTTTCTTTGACCTTGAAGATGTGTTACCACCATGTTTCTTACATTCTTCCTTTTAGTAATCATGCCCTCCATATATTTCTAACTCCTCTACTGTCTTTACATTGCTAACAGTGTTTTATTATGGTCTGTCGGGTGTGTCATAAACCAGTGTATGTTATGACCTCATCACAGTGATTCAGGGATCTCAAGCTGCAAAGGGCTGAATCAGATTTGCTGGCTCAGACGTAGACATGTCTAAGTGCTAGCAATTATCTTATAAGAGTCGACTGTCAGCAGTCAGCTAATGAGCATGTGCTTACTATTCCTCGCCTCTTATGGTTGCTCATAGAGAGCTGTTGGAAACCGTCTGTGTGTTCTCCGTATTTTGTAATAGATATACGTTTTCGTGGAGGAATGGATGAAAGCTGCATACGCTCTTTTACTATTAGAGTTGCAGAACAAGGGCCAACTGATAATTTAAATAGATTAATATTAAGGTTACTGAACAATACATATGTATATGTAGGAGTGGTTTTGTAATTACGGTTTATATTCATGATTTTTCTGTGATTAGTGTTTTATTTCTGAAGCATTAAGTAAAATCCTGTGTCTTGGCTCCAGCTTCTCCAACACAACAATGCAGGGAGGAATCTTTTGTGATGAAATATGCAACTGACCTAATCATTTAGTTTTTTTTTTTTTTTTTTCTTTTTACTCAAATTACAGTAATCCACTTTTAATCGCGGTGCTTACGTTCCAAAACCGCCTGCGATAAACGGACGCCACCCAAAATTGCTTATTTTATGTATACAGTATTGTACTGTATTAACATTTTAATACAGGATAGAGGACCATTAGTTTCACCCCAACTCAAGTTCGAAATACCAATGGGAACTGTTGTATTTCTGAAATACACTCAACATGCAACCTGTTCAGTTCCTTTTATTTTAATACAAAAATACAGAATGTGTGCACATAATTAGCTTTTTAAATGCTCTCTCTCTCTCTCTCTCTCTCTCTCTCTCTCTCTCTCTCTCTCTCTCTCTCTCTGTGTCTCTCTGTGTCTCTCTCTCTCTCTCTCTCTCTCTCTCTCTCTCTCTCTCTGTGTATATATATATATATATAATATACAGTACAGACCAAAATTTTGGACACACCTTCTCATTTAAAGAGTTTTCTTTATTTTCATGAAAATTGTAGAGTCACACTGAAGGCATCAAAACTATGAATTAACACATGTGGAATTATATACATAACAAAAAAGTGTGAAACAACTGAAAATATGTCATATTGTAGGTTCTTCAAAGTAGCCACCTTTTGCTTTGATTACTGCTTTGCACACTCTTGGCATTCTCTTGATGAGCTTCAAGAGGTAGTCACCTGAAATGGTTTTCACTTCACAGGTGTGCCCTGTCAGGTTTAATAAGTGTGATTTCTTGCCTTATAAATTGGGTTGGGACCATCATTTGTGTTGTGCAGAAGTCAGGTGAATACACAGCTGATAGTCCTACTGAATAGACTGTTAGAATTTGTATTATGGCAAGAAAAAAGCAGCTAAGTACAGAAAAACGAGTGGCCATCATTACTTTAAGAAATGAAGGTCAGTCAGTCCGAAAAATTGGGAAAACTTTGAAAGTGTCCCCAAGTGCAGTCACAAAAACCATCAAGCGCTACAAAGAAACTGGCTCACATGCGGACCGCCCCAGGAAAGAAAGACTAAGAGTCACCTCTGCTGCGGAGGATAAGTTCATCCGAGTCACCAACCTCAGAAATCGCAGGTTAACAGCAGCTCAGATTAGAGACCAGGTCAATGGCACACAGAGTTCTAGCAGCAGACACATCTCTACAACAACTGTTAAGAGGAGACTGTGTGAATCAGGCCTTCATGGTAGAATATCTGCTAGGAAACCACTGCTAAAGAAAGGCAACAAGCAGAAGAGACTTGTTTGGGCTAAAGAACACAAGGAATGGACATTAGACCAGTGGAAATCTGTGCTTTGGTCTGATGAGTCCAAATTTGAGATCTTTGGTTCCAACCACCGTGTCTTTGTGCGACGCAGAAAAGGTGAACGGATGGACTCTACATGCCTGGTTCCCACCGTGAAGCATGGAGGAGGAGGTGTAATGGTGTGGGGGTGCTTTGCTGGTGACACTGTTGGGGATTTATTCAAAATTGAAGGTATACTGAACCAGCATGGCTACCACAGCATCTTGCAGCGGCATGCTATTCCATCCGATTTGCGTTTAGTTGGACCATCATTTATTTTTCAACAGGACACGACCCCAAACACACCTCCAGGCTGTGTAAGGGCTATTTGACCAAGAAGGAGAGTGATGGGGTGCTGCGCCAGATGACCTGGCCTCCACAGTCACCGGACCTGAACCCAATCGAGATGGTTTGGGGTGAGCTGGACAGCAGAGTGAAGGCAAAAGGGCCAACAAGTGCTAAGCATCTCTGGGAACTCCTTCAAGACTGTTGGTAGACCATTTTAGGTGACTACCTCTTGAAGCTCATCAAGAGAATGCCAAGAGTGTACAAAGCAGTAATCAAAGCAAAAGGTGGCTACTTTGAAGAACCTAGAATATGACATATTTTCAGTTGTTTTACACTTTTTTGTTATGTATATAATTCCACATGTGTTAATTCATAGTTTTGATGCCTTCAGTGTGAATCTACAATTTTCATAGTCATGAAAATAAAGAAAACTGTTTGAATGAGAAGGTGTGTCCAAACTTTTGGTCTGTACTGTATATATATATATATATATATATATATATATATATATATATATATATATATATATATATATATATATATATATATATATATATATATATATATATATATATATATATATAGTGGAACCCGGTTATGTCGATGTCCTAGGGGGGTTACTAACAATTTTAGTACTTCTGAAGAGTCAACACTATAGAAATTAAACTTGTATATATTTTTGCCAATGTATATTAGTACAGATTAACTGTCCTCTGAATATTACTTAACAATCAGCCATTATTGTCAAACTAGCTGGCCATTTCATCACCTTCACCTTCAGCAAGTCATTTGTTATCTTGGCAGTGTGTTTGGGGTCATTTTCATGTTGTAAAACTGCCGTTCAGCCCCGTTTCTCAAGGGAGGGCATCATGTTCTGCTTCAGAATGTCACAGTGCATGTGGGAACCGCAGCTCCCCTTTACCAGCAGCACTCATGCAGCCCCAGACCATGATGCTACCACCACCATGCTTGACTGTAGGCAAGACGCAATTTTCTTGGTACTCCTCACCAGGGCGTCTCCACACATGAGAGACACCATCTAAGCCAAACAAGTTTATCTTAGTCTCATCGGACCACAGGACATTGTTCCAGTAACTCACGCTTTTGGACAGGTTGTCTTCAGCAAACTGTTTGCGGGCTTTCCTATGAGCCAGCTTCAGAAGAGGCTTCCCTCTGGGACGAAGGCAAAGCAAACAGACTTGTTGCAGTGTGTGTATAGTCTGAGCATCGACAAGTGGACCTTCCGATTATGCAACCTAAACCTAAAGCAATGCTGGCTGCACTCAGGCATCTGTTTTTTAAAGCCAACTTCAGCACCTGACACACAGCACGAGGACTCAACTTCTTCGATAGACCCTTGCGAGGCCTGTTCCGAGTGGAACCCGTCTTGGAAAACCTCTGTATGACCCTGGCCACTGTACTGTAACTGAGTTTCAGGGTACCAGGTTTTAACTGCTCTAATACAATATACACAAATTTGTTTAGTCCTGTCAAGCAGACAAAAACCTGAACACGATGAATAGGAAATGTGGGTTTTCAGGGTTAAGAGATATAAAGCTGTTATCACATAGGGTGTACTCACTTTTGTTGGCAGCTGGTTTAACAATAATGGCTGTACAGTATGTTGAGTTACTTTCAGAGGACAGTAAATCTGTACTGCTATACAAGCTGTACATTGACTACTACTATATACACATATCAGTGGTGGGCGGTCAGGGCCAGCAAAGCTTTCTCTGCTGACCTACATTTACAACCTAAATTCTAATATTTGTTCCATGAAATTGTGTTCATTTATTTTGAACAGTTTATTTTCTTCATTTCGTAGCGTTTCTCCTGGCTGCACTGCTTCCAGTACGTGTTTGTGGATGTAAGATTTTATTTCCAATCAGATTTCAGCCTCTATGTGCTGCTATGTCAATCTAATCTGCCCAGGGTCTTGAAAGTCAGCACTGCTGGCCTTTTACCTTAGAGAATATTAGCAATGAGTCTGTTTCTATAACCATTTAGATTTCAAATTCGCCTTACAGGGCAGCTAGCTGGCCCAGATTAGCATCAGCATTTTTCTGTCCTCTGATTGGTTGGTCAGAGGAAAACTGTTACAGCCAAGTTCGACTGGCGAAACACGTGTGTAGCACGCTGCACACATGAATATATCTAAGTTAGTCTTTTTTATGCCTACGGAAGAAGAGAAATTTATTTGGTTTCGGACATACTTAAAAATCCATTTTCAAGAAAAGATAGACATCGTGAGGAGAGGTTGGCTATTATTCAAGTAATTTTATTCCAAATTTAAAACTCATATAGATTCATAACTCACAGACTGATATATTTCAAGTGTTTATTTCTTTTAATTTTGATGATTACGGCTTACGACCAATATATTACTGAACAAAAAAAACATTACCCCAGAAATGTCGGACTGAAAAGTATGAGCATGCATAGGACTCAATACTTGGCCGGGGCTCCCTTTTCATGAATTACTGCAGCAATGCAGCGTGGTGTGGAGGAGATCAGTCTGAGGCACTGCTGAGGTGTTATGTAAGCCCAGGTTGCTTTGATAGCAGCCTTCAGCTCTTCTGCGTTGTTGGGTCTGGTGTCTCGCATCTTACTCTTCACTATACCCTAAAAAAACTCTAGGCTGTTTAGGTTGGGCGTGTTTGCTGGCTAATCAAGCAGATGGATACCATGGTCCTTAAACCAGGTATCAGCACTTTTGGCAGTGTGGGCAGGTGCCAATTCCTGTTGGAAAATGAAATCAGCATCTCCATAAAGCTGGTCAGCAGAGGGAAACATTAAGTGCTATAAAACTTGATGGTTAATGGCTGCGCTGACCTTGGACCTGGTAAACACAGTGGACCAACACTATCCGATAGCATGGCTCCCCAAACCACCACTGACTGTACAAAACCGGTGCAAAACAAGCAACTTGGATTCTGTGCCTCCAGACTCTGGGACCTTGATTTCCATATGAAATGCGAAATTTACCTACATCTGAAAAGAGGACTTTGGCCCGTCTTTTTTGTCCTTATCCCAGGTAAAACACCTTTGATGTTGTCTCTGGTTCAGGAGTGGCTTTGCACAAGGAATGTGACAGTTGTAGCACATTTTCTGAATACGTCTATGCGTGGTGGCTTTTAAAGTAATGACTTCAGCTGTAGCCCACTCTTTGTAAATCTCCCTCAAATTCTTGAATGAGCTTCAGTACACCTTTTACTACCACATTTTTTCCTTCCATTTAACTTTCCATTAATGTGCTTAAATACAGCACTCTATGAACAGCGAGCTTCTTTAGCAATAACCTTTTGTGTCTTACCCTCCATGTGCAGGGTGTCAATGATCGTCTTCTGGACAACTGTCAAGTCAGCAGTCTTCCCCATGATTGTGTAGCCTGAACCAGACTGAGAACCATTTAAAAGCTTAGGAAAGTTTTGCTGGTGCTTTGGATTTATATATATATATATATATATATATATATATATATATATATATATATATATATATATATATATATATATATACTGTAACTCTTTCCATAACCCCAAATGATATTTTGCCCAATTAAAACAGCATATATTACTTTTTTTTTCTGTGGTAAAATTATCCCTTTAAAATTTCATGCATTATTGCAGAGAAAAACAAGAAGAGATTAAATTGGGATTCATCTGCAAATAAGTTGCACTTTATTATATTATTTTGTTAAATTATAGTGTAATGCAGCATAGAACAAGCACTAAACATACGCTGAGGTGCTGAGAAGCAATAAGTCAGTATTTTCTGTGTATAAGTACAGTTCATTAGTGAGGGAAAGTTATTAGCAAAATAAAATACAATTCTTGTGGTATTGCTGGGATTTGAATTAGCCATGAGCACACAGAACCAGAGAAAAGTAATGCTTTTTTTTTTTTTTTTTTTTTTGGCGAGGTTGCATTAGATGCTTGTTTAAAAGCTGTGCTTACTTATTCACAAGTGGTATGTCTTTTTGCATTGTTTATAAGTCTGTAGGTTGAGAAGAGCCTGGAGAGGTGGCGGTACGCGCTGGAGAGAAGGGGAATGAAAGTCAGTAGGAGTAAGACAGAGTACAGGTGTGTGAATGAGAGGGAGGGCAGTGGAGTGGTGCGGCTGCAGGTGGAGAAGGTGGAGGAGTTTAGGTACCTGGGGTCAACAGTGCAAAGTAATGGAGAGTGTGTTAGAGAAGTGAAGAAAAGAGTGCAGGCAGGGTGGAGTGGGTGGAGAAGAGTGGCAGGAGTGATTTGTGATAGAAGAGTTTCTGCAAGAGTAAAAGGGAAAGTTTATGAGACTGTGGTGAGACCTGCGATGTTGTATGGTTTAGAGACAGTGGCATTGAGTAAAAGACAGGAGATGGAGCTGGAGGTAGCAGAGATGAAGATGCTGAGGTTTTCGTTGGGAGTGACGAGGATGGACAGGATTGGAAATTAGTTTATTAGAGGGACAGCGCATGTAGGACGTTTTGGAGACAAGATGAGGGAGGCACGATTAAGATGGTTTGGACATGTGCAGAGGAGGGACATGGGGTTTATCGGTAGGAGAATGCTGAGGATGGAGCCACCAGGAGGGTGGAAAAGAGGAAGATCAAGGAGGAGGCTTATAGATATGGTGAGGGAAGACATGCAGGTAGTTGGTTTGAAAATGGCAAAAGACATGAGCCGCTGTGGTGATCCCTAACGGGAGCAGCCAAAAGAAGAAGAAGAAGAAAAAGATAAGTCTGTTATTTTCTGCCATAGACATTTATATCTGCAGTCATCGGAATAGCCAATATCACAGACTGATAATAAAAAAAACAACTGAAGAGACAGAGGGAGATAAATTAGATTTGTTTCAATAAATTCCGCAGATATCAATATACAACAGTTATAGCTGTGTTTTAGAAGGCTTTGAGTTTGTCTGTTCCAAATAGAACATTTACTGTGGCATGTTTACTATATCTAGTGTAAATTCTTCCATCCATTGATTTTATTTTTAGATACAATACATGGGGTGGTGAGGAAGTGTCCTGCTATAAGGAAACCATAGACACCCTGCTGCCAGCCTAACAAAAGCATTGCGTGACAAGGTTTTCATATTGATCAGATGTTATTACACCAGAGTACACTCTTTTCTTCTCCATTAGCATGTGAAGGACAGCATATGCTGATGAGGCTGCCAGCATACGCTGGACTGATGCCATGGTCTTGCACTCAGGGTGTTTTAGCAGGTTTGCCTCGTGTTTATTAAGACAGCGTTCACAGCTTTAATTATTTGCTTGCTTAGTGCTTTAATTTGGCTGTATAAGAAGTTATGCAGTAATGTTTTTTAAGCATCATATCTTTTCTGTGGCACATTTCAATAGACAAATAAATACTAATACTATTCCCAAAGCTGTGAAAGCAAACATCACCTCAGATGGTAATTATAGAATAGGGGCTAGACATGGCATGAATATTATTTTAGTAATCGAGTGTTTTAACGATTATTCACACAGTGAATAATTATCTCACACAGTATTGTGATGTTTTCTTTTCTTAAATTCTTATTCTTATATTTCCCACGCACTAAATTTGTGTATTTATCTGCAGCTTTAAAATGTGCTCCAATACCTGCTCTACACGGCCACTGTGGAGGGACTTTTTGGTCTGTATGAAGCACAGTGCTCCTTGTTTAGTTAAATAGATTCATCGAAGCATTGCCTCGATGAATTTTTGTAATCGAATTGCTTGAGTTACTCAAGGAATCGTTACAGCTCTATTTGGGAGTGGTTAAAATGCTGAGAACCAGAAGGGCTGATGGAGTGGCGAGAGCTCTTACATTTCGTCTGTTTGAATGAGCCGACCTGAACCTGCTGTGCTGAGATCAAAAACTTGGGATATTGCCAGACCCCGTCTGTTTCTGCTAAGTGAGCCAGTGCTCCACAGCCAGATATAAAAATTTGTACACTCGTCTAGGTTTTCTTTTTGCTCCATTGTATACCTTCAGTGGCAATAAGACTTGATTAAAGTTAATAGCAGTTACTGACTTAGCCGTTAGGCACTATGATTACTGCTTTGCCCTGATCCTCCATCTTTTTACTCTCACCCTCTCAGCCTCACTCTCACATCTTCGAATCCCTGATGACTGTAATATAGCCATTATTTGCACAGGAAGTGATACGCTCTCTGACCTCTCCATTTCCTGCACCGGCACGTGTTTGTCCATTTGGTCAAAAGTCAAATTCCATGTGGATTTGGCAGCTTATGCACATATTGTTTCAGACTGAGTTGTCTGCTTTCACTCCCTTTGCCTTTCCTGTTCATCTTCCAATATAATCTTTTTGAACTTATTTGGTTACCTAACAACATAGACTTTATGTGGTTTAAGCAACGTTGTAGAACTTAACCTTAGATGGTTTTATACTAGAATATACACTATATATACAAAAGTATGTGGGCACCTGAATATCCCCAACATGTTGCCACAAAGTTGGAAACAGAGAGCCATATATGGTATGATATACTTCACTAGTACTGAGGGACCCAGACATGTTCCAGCAAGTGAAAACATGATTTGCCAAGAGCCCTAACCTCAACCCCACTGAATACTTTGGGATGGACTAGAACATGAAGTGCACATTCTGCCTCCTCACCTGCCATCAGGGCTTGACTTTTCTAATGCTCTTATGGCTAAAAAAAATAAAGTGGGACGGAGTCTGGAGTGTGATATAAATAAAGCACATTTAGGTACACTTTTGCCTATATAGATTTACTTAACTATTTTGCAATTTTAGTTTGCTTCTAAATGAAATTATTGTATGCCTTGAAGTCTACATCAGGTTCTTTAAACATATTCAATGCCACATTCACTCACTCAGGGCTCATCTGAGTGCACCAGTAATTATTGCACTTGGGGTCTGACTAATACACTTACATCCTTCCCCATTATTGGCTAGAGCAGTCTTGTGAGCAGTCACGTATCAAGTTCTCTTTGCAGTGCAGGCTTATTAGGCAGTGGGTAAGAGGAATGGACAGCTGCTTAATGAAGCAGAGACATTGGGAAGCTGAGGTGTGGGATTAAGGGACAAACACTTCCTAGTCTTTGAGTAGAGCTGTTTGGGAAAAGTTCTCAATGCTTAACTGCCAGTTTACTTGTAAGTTCAAGTCAAATCAGTTTCAAGTAGGAAGTGAGTAAAGTAGAATAGTGCAAACAAATTAGGTTGGTGCAATAAAAGACCCAAAGGTGTCCTTTTTAGTTCTTATAAATTCCACATATCCTACCTTCCAGCACTCAATGTGCTGTTATTGCTTAATAATGACATCGTATGCAGAAAGATAGATATAGAAAACAAGATTGTGAACGAAGGCCAGAAAACTAGGGGATGGACTCCTGGATTTATCAGTGGAAATTGCATGCTGATCGTTGTGTGTGTGTGTGTGTGTGTGTGTGTGTGTGTGTGTGTGTGTGTGTGTGTGTGTGTGGTTGGCTGGGGATAAAAGAATGAGAAAGTGTAAGAGGGCATATATAAATAGCTAATATCTAGATGAAGTGTATAGATGGGATGAGATGGGATGAGTGTTTCTGCTGCTTCAGCAGAACTACAGTGCATTAACTCTTGGTGCATTCTCTGTGTTTGGACACGCTGCCAGACGGAACACGGTAGGAGGTAAGAACACGATCTGCTTTTGATGCCTGCCCACTAATCCCTGGTTTATTGTAGGGCAGTAACTAATTACTGTTATGCAGTGATAGAATATATTGTCTGAGCAGTATTTTTAAAAAATGACAAAATAAATGACCTGTATAGGAAAGCTGGTTAATTAATAGGGAACAATTGGTGCCTCAGTTGCTCTGCTTTACTGATTGAAAGATAACGATTTCAGTTTTCAAGCCACCAGTGTTATGTAACTTTAACATTTATCCCCTTTAAAAATTGTACATAATCAGTTAGTTGGACAGACACATTGAAATAACAGTTAGTATATACAACATATATAATATCACTATTAAATTATACCGTATGACCAAATGTACATAGGTTCCTGACCAGTTACCACATATGCAAATGTTAGACATCCTATTCCAGATTTTTGGTGCCTCTTTGAATTGTAATAACCTTCACTCTTCTGGGAATTTTTGGAGAACGGCTGTGGAGATTTGTTCATACAACCACAAGAGCATTAGTGATACCAGGAGGGGATGTCTGGTGAGGAAGCTTGGCATGCAGTCAGTGTATTAATTCATCCCAGAAGTGTTTATTTGGGTTGAGGTTAAGGTTCTGTGCAGGCAGATTCTTTTCAACCAACATCATATATTCATGGAGATCACTTTGTGCACAGGGGTCTTGTCAGGCATGAACCAGGGTTGAAGCTCTTAGATTTAGTAAAGGAAAATCGTGGCCACAATTTGTCCAAGGCCCACAAATGGGACATCATGTGATGATCATGTGTCTGTATACTTTTGGACAAAGTGTCACATACTTTATTAGTTTTAGGTTGAAATTCCAGTGGTCCTGTTGTGCCCTGATCGTTGATCCTTTCTGTGCTATAGGTGTGCATGTTGACAGAGGATGTTCAAAGGGAATTATTCAGCATGCTAAGCAGAATGAGCTCGATGGAACAAACGCAAGGTGAAGGGCAAACTCAGTGTGAGACAGCTGATCAAGTGCTGGGCGTTTATTCACTGTTCAACTTGTCTCTCACATATAGGATACGATCCATCTGCATCCTGTCACAGATATGAATTCTGTGGTGTATGTTGACATTCTGCTGTTTCTGCATATGAGAATAAATAGCTTTTGTCATGTTTCTCTGCAGATCCACAGAGGCCCGGTCAGCTTATTAAAGAAATTATGCACATGTCTGTTGACTGCTTTGGGTTATGCTCGGCAAGCTCCAACTGGGATTTACTGTCTAAATCATAAACGAGAGGAACATGCAGACATCCATATGGACTATTGGAACATTTCCTCCCCTCAAATTGGAATAAGCAGATCAACATTTCTCCCCATGTTTCCGTCATGGGAGAGTGGTGTTTCAGTGGTGAGAAAATGAACAAATATACATCTCTTGCTTCAGGGGATTATGGTGGATGTCTTGTGCCAGAATTTATTTGTCCACGGATTGTGCACAGCAGTGTGCATTGCTTCAGATATAATGCCTTGGGAAATGCACCATTCTGAATGAATACAGTTGATCTGCGTTCACATGTTATTCGATGCTCAAATTAAATAGAAATGACTCTTTTTATCCCCTGTACTCTTTCTCCAGTTGTTATTGTAGAATATTTTGTGTAAAATACATAATGTATGTTGGTTTTGTATTGTTGGATGTAGAATGACATTTACCAAAGCAGGGATGGGAGACACTAATGTGGCGCATTCTTCTTATATCCCACGAGTGAACGCGATGTGAGACAGTTTTGTGCTGAAGAGAAATGTCTTTAATCTTAGTAGCTAGGTGCAAAATGTTTCATTTGCTTCGATTATAGGTTCTAAATGAACTGTTTGAGTTTTACAACCTCGCCTTTGCAGTCTATTTGCATTTACATGGACATTAGATGTTTTTTAAATCTATTTTATGTATGTTAAAGGAGTTTTTCTTGGTATCATAAAAACTAGACATTGTTGTGTAAGCAATGGCTTTCATTGGTTCAGCATTTACACAGGGAGTTAATTTATATCATTTGTGTATGTAATTCATTTATTCCTTGGCAGAACTCCGCTTTCCAATTCAATTATTATGTAACATATACAATATATATGTTTGTTAACGGATGTTTAAACATCCCATTCTTTATTTAGTCCTCATTTGCTCTTCTACTTACCTCCATTATTCTGGGTTCCACTAGATTTTGAAGATTTGTGCTCATTCAGCCACAAGACTTTTTTTGTAAAGTCAGCGTCAGCATTCCAATTCATCCTTAAGTTGTTTAACATGGTTAAGGTCAGAGCTTTGTAGCAGGTCACTCAAGATCTTTTGCGCCAACCCATGTCAAGCATATCTTCATATATCTGGCTTTGTGCAGTATTGACATGCTTGGAAAGGTTTGGGTCTGCTAGTTAAGTGAAGGGAAAATATTATGCTACCACATCCAGAGGCATCCTATGCAATTATGAGCCTCCAACTTTGTGCTTAAAGCTTGTGGAAGAACCATATACGGTTGGAAAATTGAAGCGCCCCTGGTATTTTTGTCCAAATATTGTATATTATCTATAATATAAAAAAGGACCCAGGAAGTAAATGTAGTGTACTTTAAGGAGGATAGTGAACGAGGTAAGATTCAGAATAATCTTGAAAAATATGAAAAACTATAAAAACTATGAAATTAAAATAATAAATAAAGATAAAGACATGAACTATACAGTTTGTGGAGGGTATGTAAAGTGGGGCAGTGCAAATAATAATTTAAGAGAGGCAGTGCAATTATAATTCTTTCCTGAATATGTCCAAGGTGTAGGGTACTCCTTGTTGATTGTGTTAATGTAACACATGAAATGAACAGTGTTTACATTACTGTTTACGTAACTGTAATGTTAGTGTTTATGGAACCAGGTCAGAGATGATGGTGGGTCCTTGGTGTTATTGATGTACCTATTAATAAATGGTATTATCAAAAAGATTATTATTAACAATAAATATTGCTATTATTAAAAATAGAGCATAAAACAAAAGTTACTAGAGAAGCAAAGTTTTTGTGATGCATTCAGATGTACTTTTGAGGCTGTACGAGGTAAAACATCTGCTCTTAGTTCTCCTCCTTCAGCCTTAGAAGCACTTTGCTTGCTCTACATTTACATTTACATTTACATTTGTGGCATTTAGCAGACGCCCTTATCCAGAGCAAAGTACAAAAGTGCTTTATATAGTGCTCTATATGAACAGTATGCACTGTCATTCATAAATCTGTAGACAGTGAGACAATTTTCTCAACTTTGCAAAGAAACATCGAAACAGGCCACGCCTGATCATGAAACTGCTTATCCATCAAGCACTAAATGTAGCAGTGTGAGGAATGCGAAGACGTTGCGCTTCTCTTTTTCGCTCTTCCTTTCAATTCTGTTCTGTGTTTGAATTGTTTCATCACCACCACCTGTTTGGATAATATCTCCTCTGCGTAAACACGTAGGAATGAAACAGAACCTGTTGCCACTAGTCCTATTTAGTTGCCTTTTCCTGTTAAAACCTGTTTACTGTATGATGGAATGTTTTATTCATATGCACTGGCATTGTTTTTCTTTGTGTTTTTTTTTTTTTGTGAATGTGTGTAGACTTATGAATGTCTCTCTTACATGTGTTATATGGAGGAAGTCTGAAGAACTCTTCTTCAGGCCCATAGCAGCCATTTGAGCCTTCAGGTGTTTCCTTTCCCCTCTGCAGGTCTTTCTGTGAGGCAATTAGCTACACTGTGTCTGGGGAGATGATTCTGTAAGACATCAGCTTGTCTCTTGCATTCTGCAATGTTTCATTGGACTGAGTTCTTCCCTGGAAATGCTTAGGTGCTAAGGTTCTGCTGCTGTGTGGTCTTGGCTCTGTTAATGCTTCGCAAGGACATGCTTTAAATTTGACTTAATCACATGCAAGAGAGAATCTATTTTCTCACAGCCTAAGCTGAAAAAAATACCTCAATAAACTGAACTTGTGATAAAAAACAGCAAGGCGGTTTAGAAAGAGGCCACACAGGAAGTACAAATGATTACTGAAAACACAAATGTGCTTTAAGTAAATTAAATAAGAAAGAATGGAAATATAGCAGATTTGATTGGCAGGTCAGCTGAGGTCCCAATCTAGCTAGTTAAGCATGAGTAAGCTGTATGGGAGAGTTGGTCTTTCAACATGCATAACAGTGTGTTAGGTATAAATGATCTGTTCATTCTTATGTTAATTGTGATTCAATATTTTTTTATGTTCTCATTTATCTCATAATGAATTTCTGGTGCATGCTGTGAAATAATTAAGTCTGTCAGCATCATTGCTCAAATGCAGTGGGCGGAATTCATCATGGAAGTAGATCAGATAAACCTCAGTCCTGACTGGAGATGTGCTTGCTTATTGAAACCCCTGGCTCACTTCTCGATTACAAAAATCACTCTTCTGCAATTTGTCATGCTCCATGTCCACATAAAGTCGTATTTTGTCTCTCCGCTGGGAGTGGAATTTGGGTGGATGCCAGACACTACTTTATGTTCTCTAGGAGCAGTCATGATGCGAAATGATTTAACCATTTAAGGTGCAAACTTATTTTGCTATTTTAACATTTATAAAATATTACTTATAATTCAGTGGATAATTATTTTTTCATTTGTTTATTAAGGTTACCAACACTGTCCATTTATAACTCTTAAGTGCATTTGTATTTTAACGTTATACAGAAAGCATATGCCAGACACATTTGCATATTTGACAATGAACAATCTATTTTGTCCGTTGGGTCACTGCATTGAATGGGAAAACGTTTCTGGTTACAATTTGCATATCCAAATTATTATTATTACTGTTGTTATTATTTGAAGCGTGTAATAATTACCCATTTTCCTGACTGAGTGGCTTCTTCTACAGAAACCGAGGGACCATCGTTTCTGCTGCTCAGTCATTACCTTATCAGTTACCCGAATCTTTCCTTCCAAGGCAGCACAAACTGAGCTCTTTATACAGGATCAGTGTTTAGGGATTTTTAAATTAGATTTAAATCATTAACATTCAGAGTAATCTATAACAAAAAAAAAGGAAGATCATCATCTTTAGAATGTCGACATTTAATTAAATCAGAGAATAAATTGTTCACTTTCACCCATCAATGCTTGTTGTTCAGAATCTTTTCGGCTTTCTGGAGTTGCTGTATGCTGTAGCATTGAAAATGCCTTCTTTAAGTTCAAAGGTAGGCATTCTCATGGCTACAGCATTAAAAGAATGAATAGTAAAATTAATAATTAATTATGTAAATAAATAAATATTAAGAAAATGTTCATTTTTGTTAAAAGATTTTACTTGTATTAAAGTATTTATTTTGCATTGTATTCATTGTTTCACCATGTATATATAATATGCATCAGAAGATCATAATTATTAGACTGTGGTATGAGATTGCTCTCTCTTTTAGAGGCCTAATCACAACATTGCCAGAAATATTTATTTAAAGGAAATTAAATCAGCTTTTGTTTGTTTCTATAGATGCTTTGACTTTTGTACAAGCAGGCCTCCGTTTAACACCTCAGTTCCACTTAAAACTGGGACTTCCCCTGTTATAATATTACTACTATATACTATATGGACAAATGATTTGTGAATAGATGTTTGAACATCTTATTCTACATTTGGTCTCCATTTGCTTTTTTTATTACCTCCATTCTTCTGGAAAGGTGTTTCACTAGATTTAGATTGTGCTTGTTTAGATATGTGCCCATTCAGAACAAGGACATTATTATAGTCAGCATCAGCATTATAATTTTTCCTAAAGGTGTTCAACATGGTTGGAGCTCTGTAGCAGCTCACTCAATATCTTTTATGCTAACTTATGTAAACCATATCTTTGTGAAGCTGGAGCAGGTGCATTGTCATGCTGGAACACCTTTAGGTCTCCTAGTTTAAGTGACAGGAAAATGTTATGATAACACATCCACAGACGTCCTATACAGTTGTGTGCGGTAAACTTTGTGATTTAGAAATTGTGAGGGAACCATATATGGATGGAACAATCAGGCATCCCAATATAGTGTATATCATCCACTATATATTCAAAAGGATGATAGAAATGCCATAAAAATGATACAACAGTATATTATTATTAGTAGTAGTATTTCTTTTTAAGTCATACAAGTTATTCATAGTACTTTCACTTAGCCTGTATGTGGTATGATAGTAAATTAATTGTAAAGGTCAGCTTGAATGTCCTGACCCTTTTGCTTGCCCTCATGCACTGCCATAGCAACAATGCAAACAATAGTCGGAGTGCTAGAAGGTGGGTGAAGAAATGTTAAGGGTGAATGTAGGAGAATGCCGAGGGCTAGAACAGGGATCAGGAGTTTGGCCTGCAGTATGAGTGTGAGAGCTGTCAGACCTCTGACATGGACTGAGGATATATAGTAAAGGTGGTGGATGTAGTCAGAGTGGCACAATGATCCTGCCTTGTTCTTGCATTTGACTGACTGTGATTGTCAGCCCTGATTGACTCGTTTTGTTCATGACATTTTCATTTACGGACACACACACACACACACACACACACACACACACACACACACACACACACACACATTTATACTGTGTATAGATTCGAGCTGAAGCATAGAAAGAGAAGAGTTTAACACTGAAGTGTTTGAGTAAAAAAAAAAAATAAAATAAAAATAAAAAAATGTAGTAGTAACTGATACTCAGGGTTTCAGTAATAGGATATTGAAATGGTCATATATGTTGTTAATAGCTAATGCATTGGTTTTCATAAAAAAAAAAAATAAAAAAAAAAAAAAAAGAGGAATAAAATGCCAAATCTTGCAAAATGCAAAATATTTCTTTTAATTTTATATAATAAATTTTTTAACTTATATATTTAACTTCTATATTATTGAATACTGTATATTGTTGACCATCGCATTGTTTTCTTGTCTAAAACAAAAAATCATAAAAGGCTCTTGACCGAAAGAATTTCAGTTTGTTTATTTCCGAGGCCGAGATCCCAAAGACGATCGTCACAGCATTAAAACTCATGCTGACAATAGAGATTTTGTTTGGTACAACAATAACACATTCATTAGACGAGTGGCTAGGAAACTCATAAAAGAGTAACGCAAAAAATATTGATGTTTAAAAAGAAAGAGATGTGGTTAAATGTGACTAAAAGGCACAATAGAAAGCAGGCAAACCTGCAGCATGTTGACTGACTGAGCATCATTTTGTGCACAGAATCAAGCGGTGAATGCGGTGTTGTACAATGCAGCTCAACTGGTTGCTTAGTTATATATATATATATATATATATATATATATATATATATATATATATATATATACACACACACATTTATTTTATTTTATTTCTTTTTTTATTTATTTAGTTTTATGGTCAACAGGATTGTTTCTTTTGTACTAAATTATGAATTGACTTCCAGGTCTTTTTAGGACTGGGCATGCTTTCGTGATTTGAGGACACACCATTATTACGTTATTATGCTAACCAAAAAGGTTTTTTGGGTTAAATACTTCACATCACGATGTAAAATGTCATTGAATCATTTAGTCATAATGACATTTAGAAATAGTGACTAATAACACTGTGACCTCTTCTCATTTGTGTGCCATTCAAACAGCAACTTGTTAGTCATTGTGCAATCAATAACACATGACAGACCGGATGGTTATTCTATACTGGAGTGATATCACAGTCTTTACACAAACACACACACACACACACACACACACACACACACACACACACACACACACACACACACACACACACACACACACACACACACACACACACACACACACACACACGCTCAAACACTCCCAAAATCTTCATGTCGCATCACAGCCAAAAAATTGTTTCATTAATTGTTTCATGAATACCAGGCACTTCACACATTTGTGTGTATTCTGATTTAGTGGCATGGAATTTAGAAGGCTGTTCCTGGTTTCAGTTCTGTTGTAGCAATGATCAGCTGTTCATGAACAGCTGTTTTTTTCACCAGTATCTCCATTTGTCTCTGGGAACATATGAAAACCGCTCCCAAACATGTTAATCTACCAGCAAAAATTTATAAAAACAATAGCAAGTTATTATTAACCTGTTACAGTCAGACCAACTGTACGAGTCCAGTACAGTAACTCAGTGTTTATGATATTGGATTCTGGTTCTGAAGACCGCAAGTTTAAATCCCAGCACCACCAAGCTCCCACTTCTGCACTGTTAACCCTCAACTGCTCAGATAATTGTAAGTCACTGTGGATCAGGACATCTGCCAAATATTCGATGACAATCTCAAATTACATTCATAAATCACCTATAAATGCTTCAGTCAGTTTATTTGTAAACTGAAGAGGCAACTAAGGTAACTTTGCATTTGTTTTCAGGGTGTGTTTGAACAGCTGCATCATAACTACTTAAGAAACACTGCCACTGACTCGCTGTCAGAGCTTTTTATCAGCATCCAATTACCAGAGAATTTATTCAGTTATTCATCTTATTTTTTGTGTTGCTTTTTTTTTCCAGTCGTATAATGCCCATGTGACGGTCAGCATAGATTTTATGCATTGTAAATTTGCAGTAGTGTGTCACTCTTTCCTCCTTTTCTTTGTCTTAGAAAAAATACATTTATTTAATAAACACAAACGAAGACATTCTGTGAGTGTGAGCTTATAGAACATACAGGACAGTGTTCAGTGTATTGACCTTAAACCTTAACCTGCTCACACTGAGCCAAATTGTGCTTTTCTTCTCTTTTAGCCCAGTTCAGGAATGTTGACGAAGAAATGGTTCGGTTAAACGTGTTTCTGAATGGCGATGAATGTGCTGGTTTTCTTAGCATAATGGAATTGAAGACCGGGTACAAAATAATGAAAATAAAAGGAGAGGTCAGGGTCCTTTCCCAATTCAGTTTGACCCAGAAGGCAAACACAAGGGATCTGCCAGTTTTTTCCTTTTTCATTTTGTCTTTTGTGTCCTCTTTTTGTAAAGGGCTTTGTGCACAAAGCTTGATAACTCAAGTGGGTGTGAAGCGCTGATGCAGCCAAAAGGGGACCGATTTCAATCCTCTTTGAGGGTTCATGCCAGATCTGCGGCACTTTAGTTTAGTTTCAAGCAATTTTTCCTTGACCTCAACTTTTTTATTGGTTTGTTTGGTTTACATGACTAATGTAAATTTATTGTATTAGCATATTTATGTGTTAGTTGACAGACGTATGAGTTCAAAGCATTTGAAACTGAAAAAGGAGTGTGACACAGAGGGCCTGGTTGAAACGCGGGTGTTGAGATAGCCGAACTCAAGCCTCACGGATGTATTATCTGTATTAAATGCTTTAATCCTCCAGAGTGCAAGACAGAATATGGGACTGTTAAGTGCTGCTGGGTTATGGGAAATGTTTTGTACCCGAGAGACCAAATCTCCTCAAGGTCAGATTATGGCTTTTCCATTTCCTTGACAAAAGACAGTTAAAGCAGCTCTTTTAAACAGCACTGTTGCATCTTGTGTGTAACTTTTCTACTGTGCCATATGTGGTCTATTTCATGTTCTCTTCTTTAAGATTTTTTATCTGAAATATGGTATCAATCTAGATACAGCTACTAACCGAACGTGCACGTTTTTATATGCTTTTAAGGTGACACTAAGCCGAGGGTGATTGATCGCTACCAAGTGGTTTTGGATGAATTTTCAGCTGTCGGGATTGATGTCCTTCTCAGTGGCTGAGGCATCGCTCTTCTTAATGATCCTCATTATTAAGCAGGCGTACATATTTGAGTGGGCATGTCTCCCCTCCCCTTGATTAGTTGCTCGATGGCCATCGATCATCCTGCCATTTCCATGGAGACCTAAGTAATGCTGTGAAGGAGTAAGAAGGCCAGGGAAATAAACCCCCTTTTAAAGACAGAGAGATAACACAGGGATCTACCGAGGGTAAAGGCTACAGCTAATAACTAGCACAGGATGTATGTTGATTAGAGGTTGACCCATTTTACCGATACCGATAGCTAGGTTGGATCATACTTGCTGATAATCGATTAATGAATCTATAGTTTTTAAAATGGGTACTGGATAAAAAAACAAACATAAAAAAAAACAGTACTGGATAATGAAAAAGTGCTAAATGAAATACATCTGAATATATAAATAAATAAATATAATTCTGTAATGAAAAACGTTTAAATAATAAATATAATGCTCTCTGTGTAGCGCGCAGCCTAACATGTAAAATCTCTGCCATGTTAGCATCTCAGTTGGAGCAGTGATTTCTTTAGTTTGGACTGAATCAGCCTTAAAATGCTTCAGGAAAACTTTGCTGTGTTCTGGATCATGTTTTCAGTTCACCAGTGTTTATGCTCTCAGTGTCCTAGCATTCACAGAAGCTAAAGTTCTCCCACGCATTCGATTTTAAAACATGTCGAAAGTTGTATTCTTGGTTGTTGTACCCTGTCCATGTGCCAAATCCAGTACAATAACCCCTAGCCACAAACTGTAGCAGCTATCTTGGAAGGAAAAAGAAGCTTTTTCTATTGCGGCTGCCTTTGAAGTAAAGGCCAAGTAGCGTTTTCTTTTTTTTTTTTTCTGGGAGAGTAGGAGCAGGAATGGAACTGTAGATTTGTGAGTATTGGATTTACAGATATATTATTAGGTGCACCGTGCATTTCAAAAGGAAATGTGATACCGTTAGAAATGGTGTTGACTGTACCAAGAGGGCATCGGTTTCTTACAACAGAAAAGCGTACACCACATCATCAGGAGAGCATCTGCTGAAATCCCAATGCTATAGCCATTGGGATGGCAAATGCTCTCTTCTTTGTTGATTACACCAATACTAGCCAATAGGGCTGTAACAATAAACAAAATTCATACCTCGTTTTTTTTGGTACAATTTCAGTACAGGAAGAAATGCAAAACATAAAATTGCTTCCCTGTTTTTATTAACGCAGTTTATTATTATTTACATTTGGGAACATCAAGGTTTTTTTTTAACTGTATTAATAAAATACCTGCTTGGTTAAATACTATATAAAATAAAAAGTATATATTACACAAATTAAAATTAATTAAATAAAACCAAATAGATGAAAAAAAAATGTATTCACTATTTTACATTTGTGAAGATATGATCTACTTAACTGTTCTACTTATTTCAGCATACTTTAACAAATGTCTTCATTCCTTCCACCCTTCATTCATTCTCTCCCTCAATATGATATTTTAAGAGAAATTCTTGAAGCAAACACTAAAGAATCCATATACAATATTTCCAGAAGGGAGTGAGTAGCCACAGTGACACTGCACTAACTCTAGTTTCTTTTTATACCCCTGGCATTGTTATGTATGTTTTCAAGTTTATTAATAATAATAATAATAATAATAATAATAATAATAAAATGTGCTAAAATGACTAAAGACTAAACTTTCCTGAAGGAACTCAGATTTGAAATATGCTCTTTTTAATTCTGAGATTATATGAGGGAGAAACCCTGAGAGGAACCACAACTAAAAGGGAAAGCATCATTTGATACTGGATAGTATGATTATAAATAATTCCCTTTTATAGCTGTGTACTATAATGGTCAAAAAAAGCAAATAACCAGGAAAGTAATTATATTTTTCACCTCATTCTATTCAGTTGAATTTCTTAACTTTTTATTAATGGCGATTTGAATGCAAAACTGTTTTTATTCCAATGGCATCTTCATTGTATAGATGTACCATCTGCAGTTATCTCATGTATCTCATGTAACCTGGGCATCTGTGACCTTTTACTGTACTGTATTATGCTGCACTGTGACTAAAACAGTTGAAGCAGTTTGAAAAGATGTAGTTGGTTAATGAAAGAGAGCTGACATGTGGCTAGGTGTGGGTGGGTGAACAAATTGGGAAGTAATAATAAAAATGTAACAGTTCACATATATTTTGTTATTTATTCATTTTAATATCCAATATTCGAGTTTTTCACAGAAGCAAGTCAGATCATTGTTTTCCTGTTTTGATATCTGATCTAGGATTTAATACTGATATCGCTCAAATATGGCACCTACATATCAGGTTGGTGAGATCTCCATATACAGTGAAGAATAAATGTTTTGTTAGGCTCAGTTTTTCCTCAGTTGATGACCAAGTAAGTGCTTAAGTGCTAATACATCCTCAATTCTGTCTTTTTTTTTAAATTGACACTTGAAGTGTAGCCTCGTCCATATTTCTGTCACACTGTGTACCAGCAGAAAATGAATGACACTTCAGGTCTAAATTAAAGCTCAGGCTCAGTCTTAGCACACTATTGGCCATTGTGAAGTGAAAGAAAAAAATAATTAAAAACGGATAACAGCACTTTTGTAATTCCTGTGTGGGTTTGTAATGCTTTTTTAAAAAGGGTGCTATTTTACAAAATACAGTTTCCCCTTTTAAAAAAAAAAAAAAAAGAAACTGATTATTTATTTATTTGGGTGAGGGCATGTATGAGTAAGCATGCATGGTTGTGGGTGTGTCATGAGTGTGTGTGTGTGTGTGTGTGTGTATGTGTGTGTGTGTGTGTGTATGGCATGTCTTTTTTTGTGTGTGTAGATCAAATAAACGTGATCAAATGAGATGGCATCTTAATTTCCATATGCGTCATCTGAAATGAGGCCACACGTTTCAACGTACGCTGCTCTTTTGTAAAAGCCGGGATTACGCGTGTCCACACATTTATAGAAAGATGCGCACAGATGCTTTCAGTATGATAGCCCTTGTCTTTGAACATACAAACACACATGCACACACACACACACACACACACACACACACACTTAAACATGTTCACTGCTTCCCTAATGGCTGTTTTGACTGAGTGGCCATGCCTGAGGGTCTCTCGCAACAGGAGCGCACGGTTTTAAGTGTGCTTGCCTGCAATACCATGAATACTTAATCACTCAATTACTATTCAGTGCATATTCAGCCATGCAACAGTGCCATCTTATAACCCATGCAATCCATCTGAGAAATGTCAGATTCATTAACCATTTTACTCATTTATAAACACCAGCTGCAGCTCGGTGCGCTCGGCTTTAGTAATAGAAATATGGTTTGAAAAGCTCTGCTCATACTTTGACAGGATGTGTCATTTTTAATATCTCTGTGTGAAGACGCATCTATATTTAATGCCATGAACAGAATGGATTAAGTAACCAAGTCTTTGTAAATGTACATTATCTTTCTCATTTAAAGCACACATGCTCACGAATGTCCTCCTTCCTTTGTGTAACTGTTGCTCATAATATCTTTCTCACTTTCTCGTTCTCATTCTCGTTCTCTCTCTTTCTCTCTCTCTCTCTCTCTCTCTCTCTCTCTCTCTCTCTCTCTCTCTCTCTCTCTTTATCTACCTACCTATCTATCTCTCTGATTATTTCAGTCATTTTCTTGCATCTTTATTGTGCATATTTGATGCAAAAAGAAACTTCTGGGTTTTTTTTGTTTGTTTGTTTCAGCCTATAAACTATCATTATATTAATCTTTGTCTGCCCATCTAAGAGTAAGGAGAGGAGCTCATGTCACCCTATTCTATATTTATATGGTGAACCTAGAAATATACAAAGCTATACACACAGAAAAGAAAGATTGAATGGTGACTACAAGAGTAATAATGTGCTTACCTGGAGAAAAATACACAAAGGACTGAGATAAATACTTTTGCATGAAATGGGTAGAGAAAGGATATAGCTCTGAGATGGAGTGGTGTACCATAACTGACCTTAATCATTACTATGATTCAGACAAAAGACAGACTTGATTATATATGCTCTATTTAACATGGCTGTATCATCAGGTAAGGTAGAGAGAGTCAGCCGGAGAGAGAAAAGGTTATAGGGAGTGAGAGATGTTTTGAAAACATTTCGTTTTTTTGTGGGTAGTACACCTTGTCTTTACCAAAGGATATGTCAAAAGGACATCACGACTGTGCAAAATATCACAGTTTTCAGTTGTTATAATGTTCCTGATATAGTCGTTCTCTTTCTTTCTTTCTTTCTGTGGCTTCAGTGGGACTCGATGAAAGATGACAGAGGAGGTGATTGTTATAGCCAAGTGGGACTACACCGCTCAGCAGGACCAGGAACTAGACATCCGGAAAAACGAGCGCCTGTGGCTCCTGGATGACTCTAAAACCTGGTGGAGAGTCCGCAATGCGTCCAACCGCACAGGTTATGTCCCGTCCAACTATGTCGAGCGCAAGAATAGCCTTAAGAAAGCTTCGATTGTAAAGAACCTGAAGGATACACTTGGTAAGTGATAGGGTGTTCTAACATGATTTTTCTGTCAAGTCTGAACAGCCTAAAGCTGTAGTTATAGTTTTGTTCTTTATATATAGAAAAGGTTTTTTCATCTTTATATTATGTATATAAGCTAGTTTTGTTTGTGTATCAGGAATTGCAAACATTGCAACTGAAATTGATCGAAAATGTAATATTCATGATCCTGGTTTATAAAGAGGTTTGTCACTTCAGCGCACACTTCCCTGTGAATGCAGTAGTAACATTTATTCACACAACATTCCCACTTACATGTCCCTTGACTGGTATAAATAAGGTTGGTATCTTATAGGAGTTTATTTTACTTATTGGGAGTTTTTTCTTGCCCTAGTCGCCATGGCTGCTCATCAGGGATTAATGCACACCATTCACCTTATTAACTCTTTAAATTCTATAAAGCTGCTTTGAGACAATGTCTGTTTTGAAAAGCGCTATAGAAATAAACTTGACTTGACTTGACCTAATTTCATGTCTTTGTTAATGAGACAACCACGAAGCAGCCACTAATTTAAAAACTTTCTGATATCAGTCAATTAAAAGACGTTTTATACGACTTTCTGGGAAAGAAGTGTGGTATAACATTTATTAAAAAAAAAACAATAGCCATACTGAGAAATATCCAGCTTTTATTTGCATTTTCATATTTTGTGAGGTTTATGATGAAATATTGGGTGTAATATTTGCTCGATTTTGACCTCATACGTTCCCATAATAGCGATAAATAGTCTACCTTACAAACGCATGACTGATGTAATGATGAGCTGTCTCCTCTCTGGCTGTCTGAAATGCAGATGTGCTTCATAAAGACTCGAAGCTCCAATGTGACATTTTGATCTTTTTTTTTATCATCCTATAATGACTGCTACTTATAATAATGGTTGCAATAACCAGTGTTCCGATGTTTATTTTGAAGGAGCAGTTTTGTACTCATGCACACTGTATGTCTGTAGGTTTTGCAAACATAATTAACCCTGTTCTCTAATGAATAGAGGTTTTGTCTCATGTTTTTCCCCTCGTGTAGGAGGAAAGGCAAGAAGCACAGTGCCACTCTTTTTAGCTAGTCTTTGAAAGGGCCTCCTCACTCACCCTTCTTGTAAGCGGTCCTGTGTGCTGAAGCTAAGTGGTCAGTAGGGAAGCAGCCTATCACAGCATTTTGCTTGAGGTGGAGATGAGTGGTAGGAAAGGGTGGGTCCAGACTTTCTTAAGTACTGTTATTCACTCTGAAATAAAGCTCCTATAAAATGTCTTTGAAAACGTATTATGATCATCATATCAGACATCATCATGACAGTAGCTGGAGATTTATTACAAGAGAGTAAAATACATAACATTTAAATACATGAATATAAGAAACGCAGTAAAATTTGTAGAGGAGACCAAAGTCATTGGTTTGATTCAGAGTTTGGGGTTTGGTGTGTTATAAAGCAGCTAAGCCCTATTCACACAGCTTTGCTGATAAATGTTTTATTAATTTACTAGGACAGGGTTAGTTTATGACTCAATCAAAATAAAATAAAATGAAATACTGCCAATTTGCCTGGAACCAGATCTAGTGATATTTTGAGGTCTTTAAAGAAAGCATAACATTTTATAATGCATTTGTACTAAGACTGCTGTCAGGCACTTGTCACGAAAAAAAACAAAAAAAAAACAGTTTAGGTTTCTGTAAAGATCATTTCTTTCTATAATTTCTGTTTAATAATAAGTATTGGAGAGGTTTTGGAAACTATAACCGAACAGACAGTCTGGTCTAAATATTTCAATAACTGCTGATTTGGAAATTTGAAATTGAATAGGCTCTAAAGTTTTGGTGCAAAAAAGAAAAACATTTGGTGAGCAGCATTTCTGCATATGTAAACACTTCGATGAGCGGTGAAAGGAAAATGGTCAGACTTGCTTAAGCTGTCAGAAAGGATTGGATATCTTGCATAACCAAGCTATACAATTGTAGTGTACAGAAATGAATCTCAAAATCCAAAACACATTGAACCTTAAGGCAGATTGGGCTACAGCAGCAGGATACCACATCAAGTTCCATTTCTGTCAGTCATTATCAGAAAGCTGAGGCTGCAGTGGGTACAGACACAAACCTGCCTTGTGTCTATAGTCCAAGCTGGTGTAGGTGGAGTAATAGTTTTTCTTGACATACTTTGGACCTGTTTATAAACACTTAGATGCCACAACATTGAGTTACCTGAGTGTTGCTGCTGACCATGTGTGTCCATTCATGTGCATAATTTGCCTTCTATTGGCTACATTCTGCATGATAATGCACCTTGTGAGAAAGTAAATTTCTCTTTCTGGTGTCATGAACATGACAATGATTTCAATTCAGGGTTCCAGTTCATCTTCCAGTTACTGCATCTGAATCAAGCAGAACATCTTTGCAAGATTTGCTGCATGAACATGCAACTGAAAAATATGGAGGAATGGCAGGGTTGCAGGAAATCGTATGGAATCGATGCCATTAAGAATCGAGGTTGAGAGCGAAAGTTGGCCATACCCAGCCCTCACTGAGAAAAAACTGGCCCTCGTTGAGAATATATATATAAATATTAAACCATTTTTTTTACTTTATAATAGGACAGACTTTGTTAGAATAATGTGCAATAAGAAAATGATTCTTACAAATACACATGTTAAAGCATATTTTGTCTGGCAAACATGATACATGTTCTGTGTGGAGAACAGGCATGCATGTGTGTGTATTTTTTATGGAGATAAGCTCTTCTACATATTAAAGTTTTGGTCACTTAGGAACTTTCTCCTGCTGTCCTGAACCCTTTCTCAGTTCTTTAGTCAACAGCTTCTTCCCTGTGCAACTTTGTTCAAAAGAAATTCTTCAGAACAGTTTCACATTATGTCACGTCTAAGACAGCCAGCCCATAATATTCTTGCGTTCAAGGTCTTTTTTTTTCATGTCTCTCCTCTTTTATTGTTTTCAAAAGTTCAGCTCACGTATTGAATGCACTTGGTGGGACGTGCTTCTATTTTTTGATTTCCCAAAAGCTTTTTGTTCTGTTTGCATTGTTGCCTTCATTCTCTGTCAGCAGAAGCCTGAGAAGTACAGACAGCTCCCCAGGAAACACACTCTCAGATCACTAAGAGAGCAAAAGTTTTGACTGGTACTTTGTTTGAACTGTATGTTGTTCTTTGTATGCACTGGGCCATGTCCTCGCTCTGCAGGCATCCGTTTGCCATATGTCATGAGTGAGTTGGATCAATAATGTCAATGTCTGTTTTTAGACTTAAACAGCAATTGCATCACTCAGCTTAAACTAAACCTTTCAGACCTGTAGTTTTAGACTTCTTTTTCACTTCTCTGTTTATTCTTGTAATTGTGCAGCTACGTTAGGATATTTTTCCACTTTTGTGCTAATGCTACATGTACTGTTCACCCCATGTCATGTCCTGAGTTGAATGTTCAATCATAAACTTCACCCTCATTCCAAATTTTAATGTTACATACTGTATAATGATGCAGCCATACTGACTCTTCTAAAATGTTGTGGGGTTTTTTATAAATTTTGCACTAACTGCTGATATATCCAGAAGGGTATAATTTGCAAATACACTAGGGGTGGGTGCACTGAAAGGGCAGATGTAAAAAGCCTTTCAGTTTATATGATGGCTTCTTCGAGTGTTGTGACAGGCATCAAATGTTCCCCTGCGTCTACACCTCTGTTATTGTATGGGTCAATGCCTGCCAGATCGGCTTTTTTATCCTGCTGTGATGGCTTGACAAAATGAAGCCCTGACACGTTCAACTTCTACCCCCTCTACCCCATGCCCTATTGGCTGGTGTGCTTAAATCAGTTCTCTTGCCATCTATGCATTTTTGTCATTATGGTCAGCAGACACACCCCACAAACAGACACTCCACCAGCAGGTCGGTAAGAATATTCTCGAAATGAAACTGGTACAAAACTAGTAGTGTACAAAAGGTTGGAGACCTCTGGTTTTAGAAGGATTATCTTTCTTGTCTAAGTGTAGGATATGCCTTATATGCCACTATCTGACAATAGAATGTGTCCTACTTAGCACAGGTAATGTATCTGTCCCATTTGCAGGATTTAAATAGATGCAAGTACTTTTTCCATAGGATGTGTGGAAAAAGATGTGTGTTTCGGATGATTTGCATTCTCTCTCCTGTGTCACTTGGACAACATGTGAGTCTGCACAATGCGGCCAACTTTATTTCTTTATACTCCAAATAAGCTCCTGATAAATATGCTAGTTTAAGGAGAACTGGCTTTGACCCTGACCCTTTCCTGCTCTCTATATCATCTAATCACACCACTATAAAAGCATTTACTAAAGATTCTGGAGCTCTGATTCAGCTTGCAGTGCTTTATTAGATCTATTAGATAAGAGTCTGTCTAAATGGCTATCAGCTCTCTGCAGCCCTTGGAGCCAGAGAAGGAATAAATATTTAATGTGTAAAAAAAATAACATGACCACAGGCTCATATAATAGTTTATGTTGCATAAAAGAATTCAACAACAGATCAGTGTAAAAAAACTAAGTGTTGATGCCACAGCACTCTTAGAGCATACGTCTAAATGAGTTCAGTTTTTTTTCATGTATGCCCACCCGACCCACACTTCTCGTGTGTTTCAGGTTTGGGCAAAACGAAAAGAAAGACAAGTGCACGTGATGCCTCTCCCACACCAAGCACAGATGCAGAGTACCCATCCAACGGGAGCGCAGGAGGCAGTGGAGTCAGTGGGGCAGAACGGATCTTCGATCTGAACATTCCAGCAGTGGTGAAGTTCTCCTACACAGCAGAGCGCGATGACGAGCTGAGTTTAGTTAAAGGAGACCGGGTGGTGGTGATGGAGAAGTGCAGTGACGGCTGGTGGAGGGGGAGCCATGACGGACGTGTGGGATGGTTTCCTTCTAACTACGTCCGGGAAGAACCGGCGTATGCGGATACAAGTGCAGGGTTTGGAGGGGACACGTTGGGGGGGATTCGCTCCCTGAGAGCAGGGCAAGGAATGGGACTTGCCAATGGCCGGCTGACAGGCACAGGGAGTACAGTATTTCACGTGGTCCAGACTCTGTACCCCTTCAGCTCGGTTACTGATGAGGAGTTGAACTTTGAGAAGGGTGAGACCATGGAGGTGGTGGAGAAGCCTGAGAATGACCCTGAGTGGTGGAAGTGTAGAAACAGCAAGGGCGTGATTGGCCTTGTGCCGAAGAACTATGTGGTTGTGCTTAATGAAGGGCCTGCTGTGCGCAACCTTGCCTCCCCTCCAATTAGCCACATGGGCCCATCCCGTACAGGCAGGTTTGCAGGCAAGGAGTGGTACTACGGTAATGTGACACGGCACCAGGCAGAGTGCGCCCTCAACGAACGAGGAGACGAAGGAGACTTCCTTATAAGAGACAGCGAGTCCTCGGTGAGGATCAACCTTCTTTTTTCTTTCAAAACAGAAAGCACACAAAACATATACTAATGCTGATATGGTTTGCTTTTATCTAAAGTGTTTTGTCTGCTAGTAAAAGCAGCAAGAAAAAGCCCATCTGGGTGGTTATGTTCAGCTGAAAAAGATTACTGCTGCCATCTTGTGGAGAAGTGTTTAAAATGCAGTTTTATTGTAATATTGTTTTACTTTTCTCTCTCTTTTTCTCTCCCTCTTTCTTTACCATTTACAGCCCAGTGATTTCTCAGTGTCTTTGAAGGCAGTAGGAAAGAATAAACACTTCAAGGTGCAGATGCAGGATGGAGTCTACTGTATTGGCCAGCGACGTTTCAACAGTATAGATGAGCTGGTGGAGCACTACAAAAAAGCTCCCATCTTCACCAGTGAACAGGGAGACAAACTCTATCTGGTCAAGCCTCTTGCATGAACTCGACTCTATTCTACTGGATTAATTTTGCCTTTCTTTCAGTATTTCTTTTGCCCCTTTTCTGATCTCTACCTGTATCCTTGTAGGACTTTAATCAAGCCTTGGGGCTGGATAGCAGGATCCTTTCATGAGGGAAAACATAATTATTTTGGCTTAAAGTCCTTTGCTCTTCACCTGGCTATTTTGAGGAGAAACTGGATGTTCTTTTAAGTTGAAATACCCATAAGCCTGTTAAACATTCTTTGTTTCAAGGCTGAATTCCAGCCTCTGAGGATGACCTAGAAAGAAATATGGTCTGATTCACTGTGTGACCATTGTTAGCACTCCCTCTGCCTTTGGCGTACAGCTCCTCTGCTCCTACTGGCTTTGCTAAAATAGCATCTGCGTTTAAAACCTGTTTCACTTCAACTTAGACTGTTTCAGATACTTCACTTTGTGCATTAATGAGAAGCAGATCAGGCCAACAGTAGGATGGGTTGATTTTAGATTTATATTTTGCACTATTTGATGCACATGATTTCAAAGGGTCAACGAGCATAAAGCGCACAGTGGGATGCAGCCCAGATTGTGTGTCCACTTAAAGAGCCGATATGTAGAGCACATTAGCTTCTTCGCATGTCTGCCACTGTATCAGAATTCAGTTTTAATGTATTTCAGCACTGAAGCTAAATAGACCAACTATTAATTGGAACTGTGCTCTCTCTCTTATCCTCCCGAGACTGTTTCAGCCTAGAAGCCAATCTCAAAACGCTGACTTCCATTCATGCCAGCTCTCAATCTCTCCGACTCAGTGCACACAGAGAACTTTGGTTTCTCGGTTTTTACTGTATTCAGCTCAAATGTTTACCGCGAACACAAGTCGCTCTTCAGGGTTCCTTTAGGTTCAGGGTAATAATGGGGCTACATCTATCAGCCTTGATACACTAGAAAGAGGAGGGTCTAGGCATCTTTATTGACCCAACCTGGGGTTTGAATGTGTTTCCTACCACAGCCAAATGTGCCACATATCTCCTGTATGACAATGCTTAGTGCTCTTAACAACTCAGAGTTCCCTCACACACACACACACACACACACACACACACACACACACACACACACACCTTCTCTTCTCTTAATAACATTCACACTTGCCTAGCTGATTGTAAACACTAAGAGTAATAATACATATTATTAGTTATTATTAGTCAAACTGTTTTTATTCTCTTTCCTTTTGCCACATCTGTCTGTTTACCAGGACGAGTAGTGTTGATCGAGGTTTTTCTTTTTTTTTTTAAAGATATGTCTGAATGTTATTGAGCAATGTTATTTAATTCTTCCTTTTACAATATGTACATATATACATAAAAAAAAATATATATATATATATATATATATATATATAAATATATATAAATATAAAGATAAGTTGCATTTATGAATTGTTTAGATCCAACATTATGGTACTGTACTGAGGACAGTGTGGTGAGAATTTAAATACTTTTGTTCAATAAAAGTTTTGCAGAATAACAGAAAATGGTTTTGCTTTCATTTTACTTTTTATCAAGTTTTATCAAGTACAGTGACACAGTGGTGAGCAGACACGAATGGCCCAGAGACTAATTCATCCACTAGAGATCCTTGCTTGATTTGACTGAGCCTTAGTACTGCTTACAGACTACACACACTCACAGAACACTTTATTTGGAACACTGTACTAATACTTTTGTAGGAGGTCCAATTGCTCTCAAAACACCCACAAAACTGAATAACATGGATTCTCCTTTGACATTCTTGTCCATGATTGCGTCACATAATTCCTGCAGATTTTTCAGGTGCCCTTTGGTTTACCTGCAATTCTCTGGTTCAGGGTTTAGATCCAGGACTGGGAAGCCTGCTGAAGAACACTGAACTCATTGACATGTGGAATTCATACTGCTCAGCTCAGTGTTTGCTCATCACAACTGTTCAGAGCAATTATCTGAGGAACTGTAGCCTTTTCAACAGTTCAATACAATCTGGCTATTATCTATTGGCCTCTCTCATCATTAAATTGGTTCCTTCCACAAAACTTCCACTTGAATTTTTTTTATTTTTTTTTGTCTTACTATTAAATCCAGGAGACCAGAAAATAAAGACATATTTAAACTAGCCGTTTTGGTACCAACAATCATGCCATACATATTTTATTTTGCTTTCTGATGTTCATGTAATCAGACATTGCACTGCTGCCACACAAATGGCTGCTTAGATCATTGAATGGGTGTGTAAGTGTACAAGTGTTACCAAAAAAGTGTTTGGTTAGCGTCTGTAACACGCTGAAAAGTGTACAGTGGAGTCTCGATTCAGAGATTTCCAGAAGCAGTGATCTCATCTTTCCTCAGTAAAAGCAAACCACTTAAACATACAAGTCTCCCACTTTGCATATTATTTGAATGTGTTTTACACAGAGCACACACCAAATGTGTGCCAAATTGTTTGTGCTGTGTTTATTGTTATCATGTTACAGCACTGCAGTCAATAGCAAATGTTAACAGGTATTTTGTTTGCGGTGTTCATTATAAAGTTACAACACTGGAAAGTGATATTCCTCCCGCTGATCTGACGCAATTGTGCAACCTCATTATTGTGATTGTTTAAGCAATGAAGCTGCAACACGACAAGTGATACCACAAGCAAGTTTACCAGTCCAGATCTAAACTGTGCATAAACTGCTCTGCTTAAACAGAAAGGCTGGGCCAAATTACTGGCAGTAGACTTTAAGTCTTTTTTCCCAAAGAAGTAAACCAACATACAGATATCAGTTGGTGGGAAAACTACACCCTATTATTCAGTGTCATGTAGAAATCTTAGCAGCATTAAGTTGAAGTAAACATTTTTTGTAAAAGTTCAATTTTGCTTTGGGTTCATTGATGTTTGAGGGCATTTATTTATGCACAGTATTTTTTTTTTTAATCTTGCCTCTTAACTGGTTTAAGGTATAAGTATTGACCATCCTAACACCTTGATTTTTCCATTTTCAGAACTCAGGATGTTGATTTGCTTGTGTAACTGGAATAATTGTCTGTTGAACCACCCAGATTGGATTGCTAGATTTATTTTAAGATTTTTTGTTTTTTTATTCGTGTCCATCCATGTCTCAATGACTACAAGTTTCCCAGGTCATGTGGCTGCAAAACATCACTGTGCCAGTGTTGAGTGTGTGGAGGGTGGAGCCGGTAACATGTGTTACAACAGATTCTGTGAGCATCGTATGTTGTGACCCTAGAGGGCGCTGTTGCTAAAATGCAGCTTAAAATAGATAATCTAGAGAAGCTCGACCCTGCTGTAAGTCTTTTTATTCAGCACTTTATTACCCAATAACAATGATTCAAATGTTTTCCAAATTCCTTTATTTGGAATAACAATAATAATCTTATTGTTGTTAATTATATATTGTTTTTAATTTTATATATATATATATATATATATATATATATATATATATATATATATAGAATAAACATTCATACACAATGTTGACATAATGAATAAAATAAAAAAATATATACAATTAACAGTTTAAAGTATCCACATCTGACTACATGTCTATTTATTAGCCTTAATTAATAAATAACATTCAGGGTGTAACAAAAAAGCAGTCATGAAAATAGAGAAGGCAAACGCATTTGAATAGCTTAGTTTTTGGGGTTTTTAATACTGTTAATTACTTTTATGAACAGTTAATGGGACATCCGTGCACGGCCCCAGGCGCGTTCTCGCACCAACATTTAATGAACAGTGGACGCTGATGTTACTACAGATGCATTTTTTGCTTTGAGAATGTTGATGGAGAAGTAGAGAAGATCATTGTGTGTTTGTGGATTTAAAGTATGAAAGGGTGCCGAGAGAGGAGTTGTGGTGTTGTATGAGGGAGTCAGGTGTGTCAGAGGAGTATGTGAGGGTGGTGCAGGACATGTATGAGGAGAGTGTGAACAGTAAAGTGTGCAGGAGGAACAACAGAGGTGGAGAAGGTGGATGAGTTCAGGTAACTGGGGTCAACAGTGCAAAGTAATGGAGAGTGTGTTAGAGAAAAGAATGGAAAAGAGTGCAGGCAGGGTGGAGTGGGTGGAGAAGAGTGACAGGAGTGGTTTGTGATAGAAGAGTATCTGCAAGAGTGAAAGGGAAAGTTTATAGGACTGTGGTGAGACCTGTGATGTATGGATTAGAGACAGTGGTATTGAGTAAAAGACAGGAGGTGGAGCTGGAGGTAGCAGAGCTGAAGATGTTGAGGACAGGATTAGAAATGAGTTAATTAGAGGGACAGAGCATGTAGGACATTTTGGGGAGTAAAGGAGAGAGGCCCGATTGAGATAATTTGGGCATGTGCAGAGGAGGGACATGGGGTATATCGGTAGGAGAATACTGAGGATGGAGCCACCAGGAAGAAGGTAAAGAGGAAGGTTCAAGGTTGTGGTGAAGGAGGACATGCAAGTAGTTACTTTTAAAGAGGCAGATTTAGAGGAGAGAGTAGTATGGAGACGGATGATCCGCCATGGCGACCCCTAATGGGAGCAGTCGAAAGAAGAAGAAAGACGCTGATGTTTGAATTTATGCTGTTTGCGTTGCGAATTAAAGAATAACTCAAGATTATCTATTTTAAGATGCATTTTAGCAACAGCGCCCTCTAGGGTCACAACATACAATGGTCACAGAATCTGGTGTAACACCTGGCCCATTTTCTTTAAAATTATTTTGTCTTTTTTAATCATACAGATAAGAGCAATAAATCATTCGAATCTGTAAAGGGTCTACTTTTATTTGTATGCACTTATAATAACAACAAAACACTGTGCTTTTGTAAAATAAAGAAAACAGACAGGATATCCTCTCTGCCGTCTCTGTCATCTCCCTTCACAAACACATAAATAAAACAACTTGAAAATGAGTGAATACTTGCCTCACAAACATAATAAATGTATTAATAAAAAGCTAAAGCTTTAAATACAATTTCACATCAAAAACAAATACTATCCTCTGATTATGAAATCCGTAAAGTTAGAAGAGGTACAGTTTCACTTCATTGACCGTCCGTGTGGAAACAGCAAAGGTTCCTTTGGTGTCCTGATTATTTACGTAATTTAAAATACCATAATTAGTTTAAAATATTTATACAAATCTTGTCTTTATGTTTAATATTGAGTATGGTTTTACCACTAATAAACATACAATTGCATAAAGCATCCATATTTGTCCATGCCCATGTTGATTAGAGTATTAAAAAACTTGAAGAAAAGTATTAATTTAAGGTCATTTAGAACAAATAAAAATGTACGATTAAGTTGCGTTTAATGTTGAGTTAACTCATGAAAATTATGCCACTAATTGCGATTAAATATTTTAATTGATTGACAGCACTAATATTGAAGTGACATCCAGTTACCAGCATGACCCTAAAACAGTCAGTAGTAATGTATTTTTTAACTTAAATACATGTCAGAGCCCAAACTTCTTTACTTTACCGTGAGTAAAAAAGTATAGTCAGTATTTCAACTTTTACCAGAGTCTTTTAAAACATGAATATATTTACTTCTATTTAAGTGAAGGATGTATGCTTTTGCCAATGAACATTGTCTCAAAGCAGCTTTACACAGATAATTTGGTGATATGTAAGTTTGTGAGCAAGCCAGTGGTGACTGAGACAAATGGTGAAATCCCCGATGGCATAAGGAAGAAACCTTGAGAGGAACCAGACTCAAGAGGGAACCTATCCTCATCTTAGTTGCACCGAATGTCCATTTACTGCAGATAAACAATGTTGCGGGGTACAGTGATGATGATCATAAGCAAACTGTAGTCCTGAGTCAGTGTAGCAGACTGTTGACATTAACTACAGTCCAAATCCATCCTCAAAGCTTCCGTTCTTACTCCGGAATTTCATGGAACCACCCAAGGCGTTGATGAGAAACATCAATCGAAGAGGACACTATCCAGAGGCAAGCCTGGACAAAGTGGAAAGATCTGTGGAGGGAAGAAGAGCAGGAACAGTGGTCACTTGAACCTCAGGAGCATGTTTAACTCGACTGAGAGAAAGAGAGAGAGAGAGAGAGAGAGAGAGAGAGAGAAACAAGAGGTGAAAGGAAGAGAAGGATATGGATCATTATGTGTCCTTATTGTTGTATGAAAGTTAAGGACACTGTGTAGTTGGGGACTCGGGCAAGACCAAGTACCGAGCCTTGTGGGACACCAGTGGTGAGTCTGCACGGGGCAGATGTGGATCTCCTTCATGTTACCTGGTATGAGCGACCTTCCAGGTAGGAAGCAAACCATTCCCATGCTGTTCCGTGGATACTGAGGCTCTTGAGGGTTGACAAAAGTGTCTTGTGGTTGACTGTGTCAAATGCTGCTAAAAGGTCCAGAAAGATAAGTACAGATGACAGCTTGGCTGACCGAGCAGCATGCAGTTTCTCAGAAACAGCCAAAAGGGCCATCTCTGTGGAATGTGCTGCTTTGAACCCAGACTGGTTTGGATTATGGAGGTTGTTGTGTGAGAGATAGACAGACACTTGGTTAAAAACAGTGCGTTCCAGAGATTTAGAAAGAAAAGAGAGAAGTGATACCGGTCTGTAGTTGTTGATGTCTGATGGATCCAGAGCAGGTTTCTTCAAGATGGAAATGACCCTTGCTTGCTTGAAAGTAGTTGGTACATAGCCAGATGTTAATTACCTGTTCATGATTGTGTAGATGAAGGGCAGGAGATCTTGTATGATGGTCTGACTAGTCAGACTATTTCACTGAACAAAGCGTTAGAAATCTTTAATCAGTTCATCAAAATACTGAATGACAACACATTGCATATTTAGACCTTATGCTCACTATTTCATTGTTGGTTAAGAAATTGCAGACAAATCCTCTCAGACAGAGCATGCTGAATTTAATTCAGACATGCTTAAAAACACACTATGTCCTTTTCCATTTAAATAATAATGTGCTTGCTGAAACAAGAGCTTGATTGTACTTAATAAGTAATTTACACTTCTCCACATGAAAGACCTTGGGTTAAACATTATTTGCCCACAATGTAGAGTGATTAGTGTAAGTACATGCTGTATAAAATGAAGCACAAAAGCATTTAATCCTTAATATTTATTTCGTGTTAGAATATTTTGCAATAAGTGGATGATTGTAGTTGTCTTGGGGTTTGGTTAAGCATGCATCATGTTCATTTTACCAGTGGGTGTCACTGTTACACACCACATCACTGCCTTCGGAAGAAAACCAAAACATACAGACAAAACATACACACACAAAAGACCACCAGCCTGTTGATGCATTTAAAAAATATTATAATCCGATTGTTATAGGCTTAATGTTAATGGCGGCGTCCTTTTTATATCTATGCTAAGAATGTTGTTTATATATGTTATGTAATGCTATACATTTACAATTTATTTCCCCAATATTGCTGTGAATTTTTTTTTTCCAGGGATTGTAGGGGATGTTCACCACTTTCCTCTTTGACAGTAGGTTTCATCTCTTCCTGTGTGAACAGAGTACAGTATTTCATTATATGAGATGTGAGATTCTCATTCATGTATGTGACAAATAAGATTCATGTATGATTTTTTCCACATTGTTAACATGAACAATATAAACCATTTTAACCACTGATCTAAATGTAAATATACAATTATTCATACACATAAAAAGGTAGATGTAGATGTGTCAAATAAACTAATTAAGCCCTGATGGAAGATGTCTGTTTTGGCTTTTGCGGTACAAATTTTGTGTCAGTCTTTTAGCACCCTAATTGTAAAACAACATATTGGCTTGGCTTTTGTAGTAGTATAACCAGAAATTAATTGTCATGAATCTACAGAAAATAGTATATAATATTACAAAAGTAGGGGAAATCTACCTATTTTTGGCAAAAAAAATTTGTATTATTGTTATTGATGAAACAAGTTGCTATAAGAAATCACATAATTAGTTGGATGGAGTCGGTCTGCATGTAATTAGCTTATCACATGATCTCAGTATACACATATCTGATGTGAGAGGCCCCAGAGTTAAAGAACATACCTGGAAGTTCTGGAAAAGTATTAATCAGGGTTTGGCTAGAAAAGCAAAATAATTCCAAACTTTTCAGCATTTTACAGAACACTGTTACATTCATTATACAAACCATGTAATGGTAATTAAAACAATTAGATCTTCCTTTATTTATGAAAAGAATATAGCAGACCTGTGGCCCTTCTTAGAGAATGTCCACTAAAGTCTGTGCCTGGATAAGCAAGCTTTAAAAACAGAAGCACCCTAAAGGCTGAAGGTAAAGCAGAAAAAGCTCAAAAGCTCAAAAGCTAAGATTTCACAAACTATACTGATATTACCATCCACTTAATTATTGTGGACTGTTGAATACATTTATGACATATAATGACAGTTCAAATCAATTTAAATTTTAGCTTGCAACATTAGAATATGTGCCTAATCAAAAGGGGTAAATACTTAGGCAAAGCACTGTATTCATGTTGCATGTTAGTATTAAGCATCGCAGGTGCGATGCTTAATACTAACATGAACTCTTGTTCTCATTGGCAGAGTTTTGAGTAAATTGTGAAGCTGTTTAACTGGAAATATGTGCTTATTTGGGCTCATCTCTCTGTCTGTACAGTCAAAGTGGGTCTTTCATCAGTGAAGGACTCACATGGGCATGTGGAGTCGACTGCTGGACTGGCACACTGCCCCTGGGAAAAGCAAACAGGGCACTTTGACTGTGAGGTGCCATACAGTGGTCTACAGAGAAGAATGATACTAGCTTCTGTCTATAATTTTCCCATCTTGGGTTCTGTTAGAAAATCTCTCCGGTGTAGAGCGTTTTTGTATGAGCTGCACTGGTCTCATCTCCAGGTACGTCTTTTGTTTTTCTCTCATGTATAAGTAACTCCTACTGGTGTATTCTACTTGTTTTTAGTTAAAATGACAAAAGACAATTGTGGATATTTATTGGTTACAGATTATATATTTTTTTATTTGCATACAATGTATTTCCTGTTTGTTTCTAAATGATATAAATTGCAACTTTTAAACCATCACATTTTTTAAATATATATTCTTTAATGTATTTTTTAATGAGTTCTTAAAATGTGTTTCCTTTTTGCATGCGTCAAGCATGCATACAAGATTCTAGCAAAAGCTGGTTACGGTCAAAAATGAAATGGTAGAAGGCCATATTTACAGTTTACATTTATTTGACCTGTTGCACTAATGGAACAATGGCCGATTAAAAAAAGAAAAAAGCATATTTTATAAATAAAATTAAACATGAGCTAGTCATCACTGATCTCTGTTGGCTCTAAAATCAATAGGGGAAAAAATACCTGATTCATTTATTCTGTTTTTGTCTAATTTGCTCAGTTTTGAACCTTTTATTTTACAGATTGTTCCTGCAGCATTTGTTAAACAGAATATTACACACATGTAGCCACAGCAATGTAGCTCTTTTTATAATAATATACTGTACATATACATTTTAAGTATTCCCACATAAACTCATGTTTATATCAAAAGCTGATTTTTCACTTTTTACTTTATTCCCAGACCAGTCTATTTTTATTTTATTTATTTTAGATGATTTTAGATTTTTCGGAGCTTTTTGCGTTTTCATTATGTATGAAGTGCATCCCCTCTTTTACAGGTGGAATTACAGCATGTCTCATCAGAGAGTCTTGATGTTACTCTGCACTGTGATTCTGCTTCCTCTCTCTATAGCAGGTATGCTACCTGTATAATGATGTAGTTAACATGGCTAAATACACTTTATGGCCAGAGGTTTGTAGGGACCTGACCATCACAGTTATACAGTATGTTGTTCTTCCTCAAACTGGCAAAAAACTTTTAAGAACTCAATTGTATAAAACTTTGCATGCTGTTTGCATTACAATTACCTTTCAGTGATACTTAGAGGTCCAAACTTGATAGAATGGCAATACCCATGTGAATAAAATGAGGTCCATGGAAAGGTTGAAGCAAAAGCAGTCAACTGAATAATATGGGTCTGATTGGTCAAGTGTCCCCAAACATTTCTTTATTTGAATTCTTTTTCTGTTCCAAATAATGACACATTTGTACATTCTTGGTAGATCCCATAGACCTAAATTATTATTAATACATAAAACTATTATAGTTTAAAATTTTAAATCAGTTCAAACTGAAGCAAACATTTATCATGTTTTTGTGTATTAGTCTCTTACTCAGGAGCTGAAAGTGGAGAGGGCTCTCTTGATTTATCACAAGGTAGGTACCATTTTAATGTGCCTATTTATTTTTAAAAGGTTCTATGCATATTTCCCTCAGAGATCTACACAATGCACCTTTTCTTTCTTCTAACATAGATATTGTGAGCAAGAGCGACCACCAGGAGACGTACATCATGCCATACTGGAACATGTGGAGTTCAGACTTCTTTGGCTGGATGGAGGAGTTAAGAGCTCAAGGGGCATATGATACACTCGTGGACTTGGCAAGAACCTATTGGGCTCATTTTCCTTTGACCAGCTATTTAGGTTATGGCCTTCATCCTGAACAGTCAGAGGATACTAACAACTGACAGCATCTGGATATTGTCTGTGTGCTTCCTGGTTCTTTAAACAGCTGAGTAGAGTTTATGATTTTGTATATTTGCTTTGTATAGCCTCTTAAAGCTTTTATTAACTAAACCAAATTTACATACAACTATACACCTCTTCATTATTTGTTCATTGTTATTTTGACAGCTACCTGATTAAAATAAGTAGATTGTGAAATTCATGTATTAGACCACGTAAGTGAGATTGCTTATTTATTACTGTAAATGTTTTACAAACACATTAACTGACACACTCAGCTCCATATTTTTTGGCACGCATCATAAAGATGAACAAAGTGAGCATGCAATAAAATAAACTGGCCAGGTTTTTGAGCTTTTGAGTCAGTAATATATGATTAGATTATATGAGATCATTGCATAGTACAGGTACCCAGCAACAAAATGCAGATTAACATCTACCAGAAGTGCAAATAATGGCATTGTGCAAACTGACAATGTAAATATATGTACAACAAATTAATATATATATATATACACACACTGCACAAAGTGCATCCCTCACATTTCAGCAACCATTTTTGTATATCCTTTCAAGGGACAATACTATAGAAATAAAACTTGGATATACAGTATTTTTGGCTGCTCACTGCAACAAGTTGGGTTACATGGCTGTTGTCCCAGAAGGAAGCCTCTTCTGAAGCTGGCTCACAAGAAAGTCTGCAAACAGTTTGCTAAAGACAACCTGTCCAAGAGCATGAATTACTGGAACCATGTCCTGTGGTCTGATGAGACAAAGATACATTTGCTTGGCTCAGATGGTGTCCAGCATGTGTGGTGACACCCTGGTGAGGAGTACCAAAGAAATTGTGCCTTGCCTTAAGCCATGCATGGTGGTGGTAGCTTCATTATCTGGGGCTGCATGAGTGCTACTGGTACTGGCGAGCTGCGGTTCATTGAGAGAAACATGGATTCCAACATGTACTGTGACATTCTGAAGCAGAACATATGTTTCCAACATAATAACAACCCCGAAAACACCAGCAAGATGACAACTGCCTTGCTGAAGAAGCTGAAGGTGATGTAGTGGCCAAACAGAGGTGGCAAAAGTTCACACATCCTTCACTTAAGTAGAAGTAAAGATACGTATGTTTTAAAACACTCTAGTAAATTTTGAAGTACTGACTGTCATTTTTTACTCAAGATAAAGTAAAGAAGTTTGCGCTCTGACATGTACTCAAGCAAAAAAGTAGCATTAGTACTACCTGTTTTAGTGTCACACTGGTAAGTAGACATCACTTTATATTAATATAAGGGCTGTCAATCAATTAAAATATTTAATCGAAATTAATGGCATGATTGTCATGAGTTACCTCAAAATTAAACGAAACTGTTCTAAATGACCTTAAATTAATACTTTTCTTCAAGTTTTTAATATTTTAATCAACATGGGCTTTGACAAATATGGATGCTTTATGCAAATGTATGTTTATTATTAGTACTCAACATAGAGCATGAAGACAAAATATTCTTGTTAATGTTTTAAAGTAACTATGGTGTTTTAAATTACATAAATTATCAGGACACCAAACGGAACCTTTGCTGTTTCCACACGGACGGTTCATGAGGTGATACCAGAGAAAATGTACCTCTTCTAACTTTCATATGGATTAAATAATCTGGGAATATTTGTTTATTTAAAATGTAAAGCTTTCTATTAATATAGTTATTATGTCTGTGAGGTAAGTATTCACTGAGATTCAGGTTGTTTTATTTATGTGTATGTGAAGAGAGACGGCAGAGACGTCTCCTCAAGAATTATCAAATTATAACCTGGAGGCACGCTCTACTTCAATTTCGTTGATGAAAACAGGGGAATGCTACTGTTACATTTCAAAAGCTCTTTAGTCTTCGTGGCATTGGGGGTGAGGTTGTTGGTGGGACACCATGCTGCTAGGCTCCTCTTTGTAGGCCAATTCTTTGTTGTTGCTGATCTGGTCGACCACTGTGGTATCATCTGCATGCTTGATTAGAACGTTGGAGGTTTGCAGAGGAACACAGTCATGGGTGGGAGACATATTTCATTTCTCCAAGATACATGAAGTACAAGGCACATCGGAGTACAGCAGCAGGAGATAAGTGTGAGTATTCTGACTGAAAAGAATACTTTCTTTGTTCATGCTCACTGAATTGCACAATTTATAACCAGAAACATTTTTAATTAATCTAATTATAAACAATATAATCTTTTTTGATTATTGTTTTTACATGGCTGATTCATTGGTGCATTCTCAGACACTGTTTAGGTGCTGTTTTGTTTATCACATTGGGAAAAAAAAGTCTTCTCTTCATAAGCAGCATAACTAAATGCTACTTGCATGAGAATGAAACCTCCTGTTTTACAATGTGCTCTAGGAAATCAGCCATTAAAGAAAATAACAGAGTATCAGTGTTTACCTCCCACTTTAATCACAAGCAGTTGCTTAAATTCTATAGCAAATAATTACCAGTCTTTGCCGGTGTCCTGCAGACATAACATTAATTAGTACATGCCACGGAAGCTTTAGTAGCATACAGTACATCTTAGATCCAAGAGTTACATTGGGATTGCTGTGTTTTATTATATATTTTAGCTCATTTTGTGTTCGCTCTGAGCAGTTGAAATAAAATTTTATCAGTTAGAGCCTCTTATTAAACGTTTACGGTAAATCTTTTATTTTTACTTTTACTGGATTTTGGTCTCATCTCAACTGTCCATGAAGAATGAAAGATCTACTGATATGATTATATATATATATATATATATATATATATATATACACACACACACACACACACACACACACACACACGCGTAGGTCGTAAGTCGACCTGTGTGTGTGTGTATATATATATATATATATATATATATATATATATATATATATATATATATATATATATATATATATATATAGGAAAAATAATAATCCTGTTGAAAATATTGTGACTCTTTTTTGGAGCCCATGACTTGGATCTGGATTCGTTGGCACTTGTAACTGCTCAGTCCTTTTTTTCCTTTTATTTGAGAAAGTAAAGTAAGCAGCTTATAAAAACATCATCCACATCTGTATAACAGGAGTAAATAAAAATGGCTAGTTTATTTTCCCAAGCTATTGTGGGTAGTGTGCAGTACAACGTGCCCTTGAGTAACTTGTGAGTGAAGAAAAAAACAGTGTGAAGAGTGCAGTGCCAAACTCTTACCCCTTCACAGGTAAACACTATACAGACTGCACATCAGTGACCCCCTCTTCTGTACTTCTCTTCATCTGGTGACACTGAATGGCTGACAAAAAAAAATAACAATAAATAACAATATACAGTCTGTTAGTGTAGGTTCATTCAGAATCTATCTCTGTTCCACAGATTATTATTTTTTAATATGTGTGAAATTAAAACAACAACCAATGTTATAAGTTGTTTGTTACATTTTCTATGCCAAATAATGCTATACTGCACTACCTCATGCCGTCAGGGATGTCCAAACAGCTTACATTGTGGACTCGATTAAATACAATTATGTATGAGTCATAGACCATAAATTAAAGGAGAGAAAGAAAAAAGAATGAAAGAATAGACCTGCTGAATTACCTGACCTGATTTTAAGAACAAATTATTCAGAAAATAACTAAGAATGGGGAAAAAGAAGTCAAGTTTGTAATGTAAGCAGGACATTTTAAATATTGTTAGCAAAAATATTTTATTTGCCTCTGCATTGTGATATTTTCTAATGAATGTAGTTCTGTTCCAACAAGCTATTACCTTAAATGAAAGTACCCTGGCCAGCTACTTTGCATTGTGCTCAATCCAGATTCACATTTCAATGTAGTCTTTGTTTCTGTCTGAAAAGTTGCTGAGGGAAGCAAAAAGACTTCACAACCTGAACTCATTGCCAAGAGAAATGTTAAAACAGATTACAGGTTTTGTGATCCCCCCTCCTCTCTTCTAGTTCAAATTTCTACAGTTGGAACATCTGGAAATGAGTTTTTTGTCTGTAAGAACAGTAACTACATTTATTTAACCTTTTTTGTGTGTCGCACAGTCTCTATGCACATATTATTATTGGATCACTATTAATTATCAAAAAATACTGTGACCCAAATGTCCAAAACACACCTTTTTTCTTTTGTTTTCATGGTATTTCTCCCCTCGGGCAGTAGAGCAAGTTTCCACTGGGAGTATTTGCATAGCTCCTCTCCCCTTCTCTTTCCCTCCACTGCACCCTGACCCACGACTGTAAACGAGTGCAGTCTGAGAAAAAGAAAAGGAGTCCATGATGATGTACCCAAAACTTTACCTACGGCTGTTTACTTTCCTGGCAATAATAACTCTACTGGCTCTCTCAGGTAAATGCTTTTCTCTAAACAATGCTTTTTACACACATCTGTTTAAACTGTCCTGTCTGCCCATTAGCTATCAACATTACAAAATGCACTTATCTCTGTTCTGAGACAATCTTGATTGGAGGAACTAATATGCTGCACTTTGAAACCTATTGTAGATATGCATGAACAATTAAATGCAGTGAAATGCCTAAACCTACACTAAAAGTAAAAGCGCGTTCTTAAGGGTTCTTTGTTCAGCAACTCAAGCTTTCACCACAAGTTCTATACATAGCATGGGATTAGTCTCTTTGATTGTTATACTATACTTAATTAATTTATTTATTTTAAAAAAGACTTCAAGGATACACAAGCAACTTTGTCAAAGAGTACAAAATGAAGTCAGTGTGAACTACAATGAAATTATTACATATAAAATCTTAACAATAGAAACACTGTTTTTTACTGAAAAATAAAGTTCTGTGTTTGGTGTTTTGCTAAAGAAAAGAGATGAAAAATACTGTTTTTGTCTTCGATGTGTTGTCACAGTTTGTTTAAAGAAACAAAAAGTGATCATGTTCCAGGCAGGACATATTGCATCACACACTAGAAAAACATTTAAAGAACCTACAGGCAAAAAGGATGTCCAGATATAGGACATCTTCCGTTTGCTTTTCATAAAGACTGTTCTGCATGTAAAAAATTCATGGTCTGGTCCTGCTGCAAAAAAGTAATTTATTATTTAATACATAAAAATGTTATAGTCTTTTATTAAAGATTTGAACATGTGGCTGTAAACTGACTGTTTAATTCTCTTGTAAATATGTTTTATAAATGTTTTTGCTTGATGCCAAGTATTTCTTTTATTGCAAACCATCAGAATATAATGTAATACATTTCTGAATAGAATGCAAAGTGGACGTGCAGCCAGAGTCTCTATGGTACCCAGAAGCTTTTCTTTTGCAAGCTATAATGCAAAGATGAAAAAAAGAGAATAGGATATTAGATTACAGAATGGATTGTGTCTATATACATGCAATATCTACTTTCAATGCAAAGAGTAAAAAAAAAGGGCCCAGATTTCTTAGTTTCCTGGAAAAATGTGTGTTTTGGGAAATGTGGTTTGGCTACAGAGTTTTGATCAATCTGTTAACCTGGTTAATAATATTACCATGAACATGATAAAGGTGGAATAAAGGTATATTGATATGTGATAGTGCTGGGCTACCCTAGAAATTCACTTTAACTAGCTAATAGCATGGGTAATGGTTAATAGGCCTTATTCTTTGTCCTGCTCCTCCTAAATATCTGGAAAGGAGCCACAGCTATTAATGTCCAGAGTTTTTACAGAAGACAAAGAGACTTTAGAGAATTCGACCAGTTCAGTGTTGTTTAGACAATGGCCATAAGTATAATAATACAAGATGACATTTTGAGATCATTCATTCATTCTGGACTATTTCAGCACTGCTGTATATAACTGTTGTTCAGGCTTTGTTTGGGGCTCCTGTAAACAATCTCTGCTAAATACCTCCATATGCCAGTAGCTGTTCATTCAGTGCTGAGGAATGTGCAGCGTGTGCATTTTATGGAAATCAGTGCTCATGAATAATGGAGTGATTCAACTGAGTTTGTATGGAAAATTTGTCCAAAGTAAAGTAACGTGTTTTGCTGAAATTGTAAAATGAGTCTGATTCAATTCATAAATGTTTCCAGATGCATCCAAGCAGAGCACTTTGCACAAAATCCTGAAGAAGAGAGAAGGTATGTAAATATCCCGTGTCAACTAAACCTAAACTGCCCTCGGCCTTTCCAGCTCTGATCTTGATACTTATATTTAGACAGCTCTATACTTTTTCACGGCTTTAATATGACCAAAAAAAACTATTTCCACACTTTTCCTCTTTAACTGTCTGCTCTCTGTTACTCTCTAGTGGAGGGTGAGGTAAAGGCTGCAGATGCTGTGGCAGTTCCTCCATCCAAAGCCAAGCAGTTCCTGGCTTCTCTTCGAAGGCCTAAGAGGAACCTGTGGGACCGCAGTCGTCCTGATGTGCAGCAGTGGATCCAGCAGTTCATGTATATGGGGTATGATGAGGCGGTGAGTTACAGGTTTTGATACTAAGGCCTTAGTATAATTACGAGTCTGTGAAGTTGTTCATGATGTCTATCTTCATTAAGGGTGTTTATGTAAGCAGAACTTATTAATTGTGAATTATCCTATGTAGGACAAATACACACCGATGGCATTATTTAGCTGCATTCTCTGTGTGATGTTTAGGGAATTTCAGGAAATATTTAAAGGTTGGCTTAATCCTTAAAACAAAAAAGGATTGATATATTTTTTCATTCAGCCTGGTCATTTTCTATTTCTACCACTTTCCTTTCAGCTACTAGTTACCCCAAACTCTCTCACTGATGTTCATATAAAATCACACAGCAATTGAATGCCCTTTATAAACATTCATTGTCTGAGGTTCACATTTTATTTTCCTTTCAGAGACTAGAGACTGACCTGGCATATTGGATGGACCATGCTCGTTCCACAGATCAGGGACGGCAGCATCACTATGATGAGAATTCTCCCATGGGTCCTCGCTATAGCACCTCTTACAGACACGGAGCAAATGTCAACTATGATTACTATTAGCTTTTGGCTTCTCCTCAGGAATCAATCCATGTGAATCAATTGAATGCAATTCTGTGGATGAGCAGAGCCTCTTGTGATAAAGAATTTTCTTCCTACTCAAATATTTTTTAAATGCGATTTTGAGTAAATACTGTGCTTGTTTACGTGTTTTCTGGGTGGCTGCAATTGTTTTTCCCAGTGCATGGGGAAAAAACACTTTTTTGCCTGTACATGCCTGATTTCCTTCCCAGAGTAATCTAATCACATACATTATTGATTATCTTGGTCACCTGTAATGCAGTAGTTTGGTCAATAATCTTATTGATTAGATGGACTCTAATTAACTAATAACTGCCTCTTCCTCTTAATAATCTCAGAAAATTTGGATAATTTATAAAGAAATCTTTTTATGCTTAGTGTAACAAATTATAAGCAAACTATATAAAAAAACATCTAAACTCAATCCTGTTTAGATTGGTAAAGTTCACAAAACATTTACTTCATGGTGAAACACTTTTATATAAAATGTCTGTTTTCCCCAATTTCTTCATGTGTGCATGCATTTCTGTTCAATGAACATCCTGAAGGTGAAGCAAGAACAAATAAACTTGGGTTATCATAATTATCATCACTGAATCACAATCATATCATAATCACATCACCAAATACACATTTAAAAAGTTGAGAGTTAAAGAGTAAAATAATGAACAGTGTAAATATTTTATTAAAATAGCCTTTTTTTTTTTCACCTGAAATCAGAAAAAGCACAAGTTCTCTTTAAATTGTGACAATGGCAACAGTAGACTTGGCTCAAAATGACATAAAAAAAAAAGAACGAAAGCAGAAACATGTTTCACATAGTTTTCTCTTTTCTTCAGAACAGCGACGAACGTCCCACTGCAGCACATTCAAGATAAATAAAGTGGATCACTACGCTCAATCATAAATCTCAAAACACTGAAACAAAGACATCATTTAAAAAATTATCACATCGAAACAAATCTGCATGGCATATATGCACAAAGATGAGTTTTTCCCAACATTTTCTTAAATAATAGGTAATTGACAAAAATCCAAAGTGCAAGATGTTGAATATAGCGTCTGTTTTTCTTTTCTCTCTTTTTTTTCTTTCTGAGGCACATTTATGAAAAGCAAGCAGAAAAGAGGCAGTTCTCGCTAGAGTTGCTTTTCCAAAAACCAGAGGAAAAAGAAGACCAAATCACGCAGTTTATTGGGAAGGGGAGGGGTTGTAATACCTCAGTGTAAAATGGCTGCTAGAGGCCACATGAGCCCTGTCCCCTCATCCCTGAGAGAAAAACCTGTTCTCTAGTTGTGTCTTGGTCTGCCTTTCTTCATACGGGCAGCCTTGGGCTTGGGAATATACTGATTATTAGCTTGATGTTCCAGTTCCTTGCTGAAATACTGAATAGTTTTGTTCAGCCCCTCCTCCAATGGCACCTACAGGAAAATCCAACACACATTACACATTAATTAATAGTAACATTGCCTAAAGGAAGTATTGGGATTGAAATGTCAGAAAATGTTTCTGGAGCTTTACAGGCTTTACTTTCACCAACCAGCAAATCTCTTTCTGCTCCCCTGACACTCTGTATAAAAAAAATTGAAAACTATCTGCCTCTCTATTGTGGTAACCATAGTAACAGTAATGGCAAACATTGCACATGACCAGCAAGGACTGTGCAGTTATATTAAACCTACACACTACATATGAAAACCAAAAACCGTTTGGATATACAACTAAAAATGTCAGACTGCCTTTTCATGCGTCATTTCGGCCAAATATAAAGTAAAGAATGGGGACGAAAGCGTTTTTCAACTTCAAAACCATTCTTTAGTTAAAAGCTCCATCTCTACAAGGTGTCTAAAAAGGTAAAAAACGTTTAATTAATATAACATTTAATTTACACTTACTGGCAAAAATTCCAAAAAAGGCAAAAGATTCAGCTTTTAATGATCTTGACAAATCACTAGTCAGAAGATTAGCAAGAATTAAACAAATACAATAGATCTCTCCCTGCTCCATTAATCTTTTTTTGGGTTCTATTAATAAGCTTATAAGGCCTGTAATAAGCTGCACCAGGTTTTGTACAAAATGTAGTACAATCTTAAAAAAAAAAACCCATAAGCATACAACAATTGTATATACACTATATGTACACCTGACTAAGATTTGTATGTTCTTCTGAACATCCCATTTCACAGTTTATCTCCATTTGCTCTTATAATAACCTCCACACTTTTTGGAAGATGTTTCACTAAACCTAAAATTGTGGTTGTGGAGATTTGTGCTCATTTAGCCACAGTGGTGTTAGTTAAAAAAGGGATTTATGTAGGGTGGCAAGGCTAAGTGGTTCATTTCAGCTCATCTCATGGTGTTCTGGAGGTTAAAGCTCTATAGCAGGCCACTCGAGATCTTTCAATTCAATTTGATTTGTATTGCACTTTCACAAAGAGGTGCCTAGAAGTTTCTCTCTTATAAGTTTCTCCCTAATAAGCAAGCAACAACAACAATGCCAACCAATGTAAGCCGTATGTTCTTGGAGCTTTCTTTGTGCACAGGGGCACTGTGCTACTGCAATAGATTTAGGTCTCCTGGTTTAAGTGAAGGAAAGGTTTAATGCTACTGCATCCAAAGATTATCCTATGCAGTTGTGCGCCTCCATAATTTGCTGCAGTGAAATGTTTGGGGAAAATTCAAATAGTCTTCTTGTATGCAAAGGTAAAAGTATATAAGAGGTGGGCATAAATGGTGGGCATAAATGGTGGGCACAAGATGTCTGAAAATTACACTTGTTTACTTTTGTTCTGACCGATGATGTGCACATTTTGCTGAACATATTCGGATCGGCCCATTTTCATAATTTGGTTTAAAAATTTTCCAACACCCTGTACTACCAAGGAATAAGACACAGCTACCATGTAGCACTTCAATCAAGGGGTGTAGGATTACCAGTATGTACAGTGTGGTAAGGCTCAGAAAAGAAAAGGTGTAAACCACTTACTTTGGTCATGCAAACTTAAGAATATTTCATGTAATATCAAGTCTATTGTTTAAATTTAAGTAAACACCAAAAATGGAGGCAATTCCTCAGTGCATGTTTGGCAATTAAGAGTGTGTTGTAGTGCTCACCACAGGCTCCCAGCCGAGCAGCAATTTAGCTTTGCGGATGTCTGGCCGCCGTCTCTGAGGGTCATCCTGTGCTTCTGGAAGAAACTGAATATGACTGCGGCTCACTGTACAGAAACAGAGCAAGAGCATGTGCAACAGGCATCAATTGAGAGGAAGTGAGGGGAGAGAATGTGTAGTCAGGTAATCATGTCTTTTTTTTTATTTTTATTTAACTCCACTTATTACTTACCAACCAGGCTTTTAATCATCTGAGCAAATTCCAATATGGTATGTTCTTCAGGGTTTCCCTTAAAGCAGAGCAAATATGCGAGGAAATTAAATTGGTGCCGGAGTGACAAAAGTTTAAATTAACCTTTGGTTCATGTGCTCGGTGCTGAATGCCAGTGCAGTCGCCATGGCTGCTCATCAGGAATAAATGCACACCATTCACCTTAACTGTTCATTTTTGTAAAGCTGCTTTGAGACAATGTCTGTTGTGAAAAGCGCTATAGAGATAAACTTGACTTGACTGCTAAGAAAGGATATTAACAAATATAAAATGCTCTGAAATGTCTAACAGCAGATTTAATCAGTATTGAAGTGTTACAAACGACTTATAAATCATTCAGTCGGTCAGTCGGCTAATCGTTCAAGCAATTAATTACTAAAATTCTCACCAGGTTAACAGGACTGCTGATGTTACTGTTCATCAGGGCCACAAGTCCATTCACAAGATCGCTGAAAGAGAGGATGTTACAATGCAATACTGCACATTAAAAAAAGAATGGAGAGAAATTATAGAATGTAGCAAAGGTAGAACACATGATACAGAAAATACGCCACAAATCACCCCAGAATAACCATTTGAAGCTAAACAGGCAGAAGCAATAATTCTGTTTTTACTATTTGTTAGCAATCAACTCTAGAATACATGAATAACATACAGTAGTTAGCTTGTTACATCCAATTCACAAATTCCAAATATCTATTGTCTGGTCCTCATCACTAGAAGACCTGCACTAATAAAAAACTGGATGCATTTCAAACTGCAATATAATGATTACAGAGCCAATGATTGTACACTCAGCTACCTCTTTTTTGGGTACATCATCTTTACACATTCACCAGCCATATTACTAAGGACACATTCATTCACGCAATTACCATATTAATTAATCATGTGGCAGCAGTGCACTGCTTTAAATTATGAGGATACAAGTGAAGAGTTCAGGAAGTGTTCACAGAAACCATCAGAAAGGGCAAAAATGTGATCTCAGTAACTGTGACTATGGTATGCTTATTGGTGTCAGGGCTGGAATGATTCTTCTGTACCTTTATAATTACACTGCTGTTACATGATTGGCTGAAAGGGTAATGGCATGCATGTGCAGTGCTACAAATGCTCCTATTGAAATGGCAATGAATGCATCTATATAAATACTGATTATAACCCATACTGAAAACATTCTCACTATCACCTCTCTTCCTCCTAGATTTTAGATCTCTATCTCTTATTCACTAAAGGAACCTTAAATAATGAAATGACAATAAAAAAATAGAAAATAATAGAAAATAAATGATTACACTCTCATCAATGTCCGCTATTCAATATCGAAAAAGAACAATTAACTGTGCTCTAAAATGAAGAAAAATGGTCTTCTGTCATAATTTTTTTTGAGTTATCTTGCTTTCTATTAGTTAGGATATTGTTCAGCTATTATGTGATTTCTTGGCAACTTGAAATTGTAATGAGTTGAGCGAGTCTCCTAATTAAAATTACATAGCAAACCAATTGGGACTGGTATAAAGCATTTTTACTGGTAGAGAACAATTCTAGGAGAGTTGTCCATTAAGATCAAAATCTCTGATGGCTTACCTGACATACTGAAATGCTCTGGTCTGAGATCCTGAACCATAAACCTTAAAAAAAAAAAAAAAAATTAGTGGCTCCATTCTAAAAAGATTAAAACATTAGCTTATAAGTGGTATTATGGACATCCAGCACACAAAAAAAACTTTTCCATCAACATATTGTTACTTGAGAATAGTGTGTGTAGCAGCTCACCGTCAGGGGCTCCCCCTGTAGCGCTTGCAGGATAAAATTACTAACCACCCGGCCATCATTCATATGCATGCGAGAACCAAATGTGTTGAAGATCCGTGCTACTCGTACTTCTACACCCTCCTGAAGGACAAAATACATAAGGATTCATACATAAACTGTGTGCAAGAGTTATATATAAATAAAAATAGAAACAGATGTGTGAATAGATTTCAATTATATATTATATAAAATTAATTATATATTTAATAACTTTATATTTAACAGCATTATATTACTTTTTCCCCCCAATAAAAAAAAACAATAATAATAAAAAAAAACAAAAAAACAGGAAAATTCAGGCAGGTTTAGGTATAATGTAGTGCAATAGAATTGTGCTATGCCAGGAAATTAGCAATCATATTCACATGAAACAGTACAGGAATATTAAGTTACCCATGGATTTGGATAAAAAAAAATTCATATCATCATAAGATCAGATAATGTGGTGTATGAATGTGAATGAAGATCAGTGTGTTCACACTTGTGTGAGCAGAGAGGTAATGTGGTAAGACTGCATGTGAGATGTGATCTGATATAACCTGATTAGACAAGGAGATAACAGGAGAACTTGACTTATGTGATGAGAGTTTGCTAATAAAAGACTAGCTTGGAGCAAAAAAAAAAAAAAAAAGGGGTGTATGTGTGTGTGAAAAAGCTCTTTTTTTTAATTTTTTTTATAGCTGCTGCTTCAATACATTTCCTAACTTAAAAGAAGATTTAAAAAGAAAGGAAAAAATTAGGCAAGAGAAAAAAGCAGAATAATTTGTAACACCAATAATGAACAATCGTAAATAAATAGAAGAAAAATGGATTTTGTGGGTCCAATGCAATGATCAATTCAACGCAGAAGAAATTCAATAAAGTAGTAATAAATTAAATTGACTTAGATCAGGAATTCATTAGGAAAACATTTACAAAAAATAAGCAATTTATGTATGTGCCTCTCATGCAAAAACATCAATTAAAAGTCAATGCTTCTGAATTCAATTGTAAATGTCAGGCAACATACCTTTTCATCAAAGATAGCTTGTATTTTAACAAAAGAGTTTCAGATTCACCTCTATAGTGAATAACACATGTCGTACAAATGGCAAATGTGAAAAAATAACTATAGATTTACTCTATATATGTACTCGTATCTGTCCTTCGGAAAATATTTCCAAGATGGTCATGAAATTCTATGCAGGTATGAAAGTCTGGGAGAAAGAATGTAATGACATTACACCGCAAGCATATCTCTGGCTGTGGTGAAGATGATAAGAAATTAATAGATGAATGGACAAGATTCCAGATGCAGTCTGATCTACCAAAGGCTGCTGCCAATCACTCGGATTGATATTCACATGCAAGGCTTTAAAGATGACTAAGAATGTCAAGAAAACCCAATAAAACATCTGTATGTACATTTTAAGGCCACCAGACTGGCCATTTAAATATCAATCTCCAATAAGACAGCTCTCTGGATTTCATGTTGGTTTGTTCTTTTTAACCACAAATGCAGTCTTTACATGCAAACCCCAGGACTCAAATCAAAAGCAGATATTCAGAGTAATTAAATGTTCAAAGTAAGCAAGTAATCTAACAGGGCAGCACCAGGACAAAAAGATACACATGCGAGTCACAAATTCCAGTATTATAGATCAATAGAGGAGCCCAAACAAACAGGCCAGTTAAAAGCTAAAATTCTGATTAAATCTCTCACATACAGCTTTTGATTTTAAAACTAAATCTCCAGGGAATACCAAAAACAATAGAATTGGCCATGACATCCCAATATTTTCAGAGGGAACTGAACATAACAGACAAAAGAAATGAGCAGAATTCACACTAAACATTAAGTTATTGTGTATATATATATATATATATATATATATATATATATATATATATATATATATATATATATATATATATATATATAAATTTATTTTTATTTTTATTTATTTAATTTTTTTTTTAAGGTTAAGGCTAATATGATAAAATGCACAGTTTTTGTTCATCCCACTTGGCACATGTAGGGTCCATCTGGTGTTTTTCCAATTTGGTCCATCAGAGGTGTAATAAACCGTGTAGATAATAAAAAGCTGAAATATTTAATCTACAGTTGTAACCGGCAAAAGCACACACCCTCCCACCAGAATTAGTTCTGCACGATAGATAAGAAGTGCTTATTTAACCAATTTACGGTTTTGTCCTCGGTTTTCCACTCAAAGCACTGTACAATTCTGAGGCTTCAAGTATATAAAAACTACAATTCATCTTATAAAGCAGATTGAGATCAGCAATGAAAAACTAACCCTGGAATAACCCAATAAATTCACATCCAAAGATTACTAGGTTTGTTATATTTACAGTGTCTTCATTGATGAGTGTTGCTGTACATTAACCACAAGTTCTTTGGAAAAGAGAATTACTCTGTAACTTAACACAAATCTCGTTATTCAACAATTATTATGACTTTTTTTTTTTTTTATGCATATTGAACTACAAGCATGAGACTTAAAATGGGTATAGTTACCATTTACTGCAGTATATCTGGACACTTATTAATGTTTATTATTTGACAAAAGTTCTTTTACTTTAGAAGTGGAGAGTTTTGACTGACAAAAGGGCAGCAAATAAGATTATTATATTTAGACAAATGCTTTGATTTGCAGTGATAAATAAGACAGGTCAGCTACAGTAAGAACAAAAAAATGTTTGCATTGATTCTGAAGGACCTACCCGTCACACCTGAAAGATTAGCACTTTGCTGTACTTTTTTTTTAATTTGGCTGGATGTATTTTTTGGGATTTTTTATGGACTTTAAAGTGTGTGTATTTTTGTAACACTGATTCTTTTGCAACAAGATAAATATAAATAAATATGCAGCTTTTCACACAAAAAGATTCAAAAGGTTAAGATTAAGTTAAAATCAACAAATCTGCTCAACTGCATTCCTTTCCCTCCTTAAAGTCCAATGTCTCTCTCACATCTTTCTCCTAGCAAAATGATACTGTAGAAATTATTCATTTATTAATGTACTATGCACTATCAGACATACCTGTTTCATGTATGCATAACACATAGTTTCAGCCACACGCTTTCCTTCATCATAACAAGCCCTCGGTCCGATCGGGTTCACATGACCCCAGTAGTCTTCATTCTGAGGATGCACCTCTGGATCTATAAGTGTACACAGACACAGGGCAAATCATTTACCCACAGGTTAATTTAATATGATAAGCTGTCCAATTACTCACAGAATAGAATATACAAATAAGTACACAGCCCTAGGAAGCCCAATCTAAAAAAATATATAAATAAATAAATAAATAAAAACCCTGCTGGTTTGCAGTAACAATGTGTGTCAGTTTGGGTCTCATTATAAGAAACTCAGTAGGAGTGTCAGAGTGAGACAGTCATTAACCATGTCCTCCAGCTTCAGATCACCACACAACACCTGCCACTTTGTTTCAAATCATGCCATCATGCATGTCCTAAAGCACAGTTTTCTCAAAATCTTTACATAAAATAAGCAATAACTGTAGTGTTATAAATCGTAGGTCCTATAACCACAAACTAAGCAAAGAAAATAAAAACAGCCTGTAAAAAGCAAAGAATATAAACTTTGTTTTGTGTGTTATTGTTTTTTTTTTTTCTTTATTTGAGGCATAATATCTGCTATTTAATTTAGTTTGCCTTTTGTTAGGATTTGTCTTTCCATGGCCACTGCCAATAACATAATTTTCATTACTGAAGGACATTCCCATACCTCCATACACCTCTGATGTGGACGCAAGTAGCAGTCGAGCACCCACGCGCTTCGCCAGCCCTGATGATGAAAAGAAAGAAGAAAATCAATATCCTATTGTCAACTGGATCACGTGTGCTTTTTTTGAACGAAATACAGCTATCATGAACCACATAATCCTGAATCTGTATAAACGAAGCACTTATACAGTATGTTTCAGAAGGCACCGTTTTCTCCTATTGTAAACCTTATACACACTCCAGTCTGCCAAGGCCTTCACACCAATGTTTGAATCTGTGCTGGCAGGTGGATTAGGAGTGCAAACAGCATGCTCAAACAGTTTCTTATTATCATTTAATTTAAATCAATTCATAAAACGAATTAAAAAGTGCCCTGTTTGACTATTTTCAGCAGACCGTTTTAAACAGAATTCCCTAATATTAATTAGGGATTAATAACCATGGATTAGTTATTATTATAAATATAAATCTATCCAATAATTCAAACATATTTAAGCAATATATAGAGGTTACGTAGAATTGTATTGACAAACAAAATGCAAACGTGAATCTTTCAGGCGACAAACTGCAGATGAGAGGAGACATCACTAATGCAACACTGGAAAAAGTTGGCAGAGATTTCAGGCGATCAGTTTTTAATTCGTACAATTTATTCCAGATTCACATGTTTGGCTCATCTGTTATGTTTGTTAGGAAAGTATCTCGGGATTACAAATCAGCACACTGCTGAGTTTTTATAAAGATTATACAAGATTTATAAAACTAGGATAGGAATGTGTCTGTTCACACTGAAAATTTAGTTCTGTAAATGTTCTAAAATACTGACTACAATTTAATTAATATCACAAAGTAGCAACAGTGGAAAGGTAATGGAATAAATTTAAGTAGAATGTCTTGTAGTAGAAAACACTTGTAATAAATCTCAGGATGCAGTTTAAAATATAGAAATTCACACATATATGTATATAATATACACAATGTGAGAATGTTGGGTATTTGTTTACTATAAGCTTTACAGTTTTCTTTTTTTTTTTGTTCTGTCAGGCAAATAGCTCTCTTCTGGAATATCCTGCTGCAGTCTAGACCTCAAAACTTGCACGTGTAAAATGATTTGTTCCACTTATCCAAAAATACCAGCAAAAGCTAATAACTTCATGAAGAACTCCTGTGCCTTTCTTCTTCCTGCTGCTTGCAGCTGGAGAAACTAATATAGAACTGAGTAGGGGGTAATTTAGACAGTAAATGGAATGCACTAGTGAAGCTAGAAAGAAGGGATTTGATTTATTTTTTTTTAGGACACACAATATAACCTTTCATAACTTCAAAGCTGTTTGACAACACTTACCTAGCATATTTAGGGTGCCAATAGTGTTGGTTTTTAGGGTCTTGATGGGATTATACATGTAGTTGGGAGGTGATGCAGGAGAGGCCAAGTGATAGATCTGATCCACTAAAATAGAAAAAATGCTTTAGTATTCAATAGAATCTTCTCTTGAACAACATGCTGCTTATATATAACAATATATTATTGTTATATAAATATAACAATAATCCAAACAGGAGCACATTAACTGTAAACAATACAAAGCAAATATGGACGACTACCTACAGTCAAAGTAAGAACATCCACTTTCAATTCTATGCTTCTATGCATCACAACATATTAAAGATCATCTGGTCTTATCAGATCTTTAAAGAACGTGGATACAACCTCAAATGAACAACATATAACATTACACTGTCATTTTTAAAAAAAAAATAATTTTTAAGCCAAAATAGAAAAACCTAGTGTGAAAAACGATGTACACCCTTACTGCTTCTGTATGATTTAGGAGTCTAAGTAGCAGCCCGGTGATGCTAATTAAATGCCCTTGATAAATTAATCATCAAGTTTGAGCACCTTCACTTAAAAAAGTTTTTAGCAGTTTTCCAGTCTGGAGCTCTAGGTGAGTGTGTTAATGCAACGCCAAGAGGGAAAGACATCAGCATTGATCTTACAGAAGCAAATGTGGCTGACCATCACTCTTGGAAGGGTTAAGGCTATTTCCAAACAATACAAAGTCTATCATTCTACAGTGAGGAACATTATTCACAAGTGGAAAACATTTGAGAAAATTGCTAATCTTCCCAGGATTGGACATCCCTACAAATTCACTGCAAGGTCAGACCGTGTAATACTCAGAGTAATGGCAAAAAACCCAAAAGTTACATTGCAGACTCTGCCGGCCTCAGTTAGCGTGTTAAATGTGAAAGTTTCTAACATTACAATGAGAAGACTGAAAATATATATATATTAAAGGTTATCAGGAGAAAGCCTCTTCTCTCTACAAAGGACATGGCAGCACAGATAAGGTATGCAAAGCTACAGCTAAACAAACTACATGACTTCTGAAACAATGTGAAAGAGGAGATGTTAGACCACAATGCACAGCACAATGATTTGCAAAATCAGCAGAAATGCCTCATTCCGATCAATCATGCTCGTGGAGGGGTGAGGATTTGTCTGAAAGTATTTTAGTCAAATGTAAGGCCAACTGAACAGCAGTTTAAGCTTGGTTGAAATTAAGTTTCAACAGATCAACGATCCCAAGCATGTCAGCTGATCTACAACAAAATGGTTAAAAAGTACAGAATCACAGTATTACAATGGCCTGGTGAAACCCCAACCTGACTGAAATTCTTAGCAGGACCTTAAAGAAAGCTGTGCATAGACAAATGCCCTAACGAACTAAAGCAACAATGTAAATTCCTCCACAAATTCCTCCACAATGATGCGAGAGACTGATAGTTATACAGAACATGTTTACTGTTATGTTTTTGCTCCTAAAGTTGGTTCTACAAGCTATTACATCATAAGGTGTACGTGAGGTCATATTTACCTCTTTCTAAGAGTTGTTTCCCTTCGGATAACGCAAAAACCATACATTTTGAAATGGGTGTACTTTTTCCTCAGGACTGTAAATATGATGGCCATTTGGTTCATTAAATATATGTTTGCTTTGTAAATCAAAGGACCAAACAAGATATTATACAAGACTGCTATTAATTAAAGCTGTATTCTATAAAAACAACATCTGGATTCATTTATTTAAGTAAAATCAGGCATACAAAAAAAACTATTTAAATTAAAATCTATTCAGCTTCAACAAGATGAGTTCTGCAAATAATTCTTTTATATTTAGTTATTATTGTAGAATGAATACTAGAATGTTATTTTGTTTTTAGTGCACTCAATACAGTAGTTATGCATACTCGTGCATGCAAAGACACCTTGTCAGTTAGCTAACTGGCAAAAGAAAGGAGGACTGATGAATAAGAAGAAGAAAAAAAATGCACATTCAGTTTCAACACTATTAATAAAGAAGTGGCAAAATGCTGTCATGAGGAAAGTCAGCTACAAATTAGAAATGAATCATTCATATCTGCAGTTGACAGACTGGTGGTAAAGCACTAGTCAAATAAATGTTTAAGTAAATGTATGATGCACACGTAAACACAAATCTATGTCACACCGAAAAAAGCAAACAATATTTTTAGTAATTTTTGATAAGATGACCAAAGACATTCAAATTTCTGATTTTACAAAAAGAATAGAAAATCATCAAGTCAGGCAATTGTTACAATCAGAGAAAATAACATACATACAGGACAATCATTTAAATGCATTGCTTTTGAATGAAACGCATTGCAGAACACATTAGAGTCAGTGTTATAAGTCAGATATATTGTGGCTTCAATCCTTTCATTCTTATAGCAGCTGTCCACACATGCTTAAATGCATCATGAGCACTGTTAAGGGATTGTGCCATTAATTGGATATATTTCCAATCATTCTGCGGTCACTCCAAATGTCTGATAAACAGGCTGAATTCTAAAAAGAAGTTTCTTTATAAAAAAAAAAGCCGAAAATTCTATTATGCATATTGTTAGAAATAAAGAATAGCTGCATGCATTAGTAGCTCCTTTCACATATATACACACAAATCATGCTAGTCAGAATAAAATAATGCATTCTAATGAAGTATAGTATGTGCTCTGCAATGTAAAAATCATGGTTTTGACAGGATTTGTTAGTAATGTTATCTACATCCACATTTATACAATGCTCTGTGCAAAGATTTTTCAATGTCAATCACATTCCAATTAATTTTAATTATTTAAAAATAATAATAAAATAAATAAATAAAAAAATGCAACTCGCCTTCAATATACAGTGGTTCCACCACATCATGGTTGATGAGCTCAAAGTTCTCATGGCCAATCCAGTGCTCCACATTACGCTTGCGGCCGGTAAAAAAGTTATCCACAACGGTCACCTCATGACCGTCCATCATCAGCTTATCAGTCAGGTGGGAGCCCACAAAACCTGCACCACCAGTGATCTACAGCGAGAGAAAGTGTATTGAATGACTTATTCAAAAGAGAAAACTAGCATATAAATCTAACATGTGACAATACATACTTAAAAACAACTAAATATTTCTATCTGTGCTTTCATTGTATTAAGTGCCTCTACAAATTATATAGACCTACTACTCGAAAGCTAAATTACCAAATCAAATTATACAAATTTCCTCGCATCCCAGCCAATTCTCTTTGCCAAGTCTATAAACTACAATTCAATATCTGATTGTTTTAATGCAGACTTTTAGTGCACTACACTGCTACAGATGAAAAAAAAAAAAACATTTAACAGCATCCCTTCCATTACAAGGGAATTTAAGTCCTTGCTAATGAGAATTGTTCTTCCTAATCTTCTGAGACAACTCTCTCCTTAGCTTTCTGTAGTCCATGTTCAGTGTGGTGCAAACCATGATACCAAACAACACAGTGACTATTTTCTACCCTTTAAATAGGCAGAATGACATTACAAGTTTGAAGACACATGTAATGATGTGATAGAAGGGTATCTAAAAGAGTGAAAGGTAGAGTTTATAGGACTGTGGTGAGACCTGCTATGTTGTATGGTTTAAAGACAGTGGCGTTAACTAAAAGACAGGAGGTGGAGCTGGAGGTAGCAGAGCTGAAGATTTTTCAGATTGAGAGGTAAAGATTTTCATTGGGAGTGACGAGGGTGGACAGGATTAGAAATCAGTTTATCAGAGGGAACGTGCATGTAGGACGTTTTGGAGACAAGGTGTTGGAGGTGATATTGAGATAGTTGGGACATGTACAGAGGAGGGACATGGGGTATATCGGTAGAACAATGCTGAGGATGAAACCATCAGGAAGGAGGAAAAGCGGAAGCTCAAGGAGGAAGTTTATGGATGTGGTAAGGAAAGACATGCAGGTAGTTGATTTGAAAGAGGCAGATGTAGTTTGGAGATGGATGATCTGCCACTAATGGAAGAAGACGACACCTGTAATGCTAATTAAAGGGTACACTTTAGTTTAACACGTCTGTATTTACATATTTCCTTAATCATTACAGAACACTACTAGGTTCCCAGAAAATAGCACAAATATGAACATGAACTGCCATTGGTTAATTCAAAATATGCTTGTTTTATATATCTAGACTAGACAAGATCTTTTACAAGACAAATCTTGCATTGCTTCATTTTGTAGTCTATAAGAAAAAACAACAACTGCAACATCTTAATGAATGTATGTACCTGAAAACAGCCTCACAAGGAAAGCTATTTTAAAATTCACTCCAGTGTAATGAGTTCTGTTAAGGATTTTTCATACTTCAAATTTTCATGTTTAGTTTGTATGGTAAAACTCATGAATGCTAGAATGCTCTTCAACTGTAGTACACTGAAGGAAAAAGAGCAAGGACAAGTGCACTCAACACTGGAGTTATGCATACACACATATGCCTCTTCAGTAAGAACAGAAAGTTTTAGAAGACTGAACTATAAAACAGCAAAGTTTTACAAGAATTGTGTCGTATTCTTACCAAAATCCTCTTGCGATCCTTCTCGGAGAGAAACTTCACAGGTGGATACTTTTGTGTTAAACTGAAAAATAACAATCACAAACTGAGGAAAAGTTGCTTCCTAATAAAAGCTTATTGCAGGCAACAAAATAATAAGTGATGATAGAGGAAAATACTAATGTTTATATTTATTAATAACATTTTAAAGAAAAGATTTCAGGATAAAGAGGCAAATAATATCAGGTTTCATACTAACCAACCATTACCTTGCTATTTACCTTACGAATATTTTCTAAAACCTCAGAAAAAAGTGACAGACAAACTCCGGCCACAAACTGTTGCAGATCTAACACCTTTTAAATGTTAGAATCAAGCAGAAATGCATGTCATTAAGCCAACAAAATGATGTGGCAAAATAAAGAAAATATTTTAGATATGCTTATGTTTTTCCAGTGATTGGTAAAGAAATTAGAAGTAGTTTAGTCATGTTGTTGGAAATCAGTTATCGGTGTCCTAGTGTGTAGTGAGCCGGGGCTCTTTCCAGTCCCCAGACGTGTGTACACGTGACCAAAAATAAATAAATAAATAAAATAAAATAATAAAAATAAAAAAACAAAAGTTTCACAACCTAGGGAGCTGATTGAGACAAACCCTCTGATGGGATGTTATTCTTCAGTATACAGAATACAGTATACACATTCCTCTCCTTAAGGCCATGCCTACTCATCACCTCTGTTCCCTTCACCAACAAGCCCATTAAGTCTGCCCCAATCACTTATCTTTCTTTACTAGGTACACCTTCTACCTCTCCATCTAACTTACTCCTGAATCTCTCACAACTCACTTGTGAAGCATAGGCACTGACGACATTTATCATCACCCCTACAACTTCCAGCTTCACATTAAATCACCCTTCAGAATCACCCCTACATTATTTCTCTTTCTATCCACACCATTGTAGAACAGTTTAGAACCTTTCCACTTTTTCTCCTGGTCACACAACATGTCTACCTTTCTCCTCTCCATTATATCAGCTAACTCTCTCCCTTTACAAGTTATAATACCAACATTTAATGTGCCCACCCTATCCTCCACTCTCCTACACTTCTCCTTTCCCTGCTGTCTTGTCTGTAGATGTCTTGCTACTCTCCTTCAGCCAACAGTAGACCAATTTCCACCAGTACCCTGTTGGCTAACAATACCTTTGGGGGGTAATTGGTAAACCGGGCCTCGACGGATCCAGTATGAAATTCTGGTTCGTGATGTGCTAATTTTATTTGGCACATGTTTTACTCTGGATGCTTTTCCTACTGCACTCCTACCCATTTTTACGGGCTTGCCACTGGCTTGTGCAACCCTAATGGCTGGGTTTTATACAAGCCTGTATGCTAAACATATCAGAGAATAGCCTACACAGAGAAAATTGGCATCAGGGCTTTGAACTAATGAGAAAGAAAAAAAATCCTTAATTTATTTATAATCTTGGCTCTATTTGTGCCTCAGTCCACTTATTTGTGCTACATCTTGACATAAAGAGAACAGCAGATACTAAGCTCTGTACTCTAAAATGTCAGCAAAAAACACTATCAAGTAAGAAGAGTAAAAAAAGAAAGATGTATACGAGATTGAAATCATACCTGAGCTCAAGATCCCGAATCTTCTCTCTTAAAGGTGCAACGGCCTGTAGAAGAATAAAAATAAAAACACACTGTAAAAACAAACATAAAAAAACAAATGTATATGTTGAATAGGAACAGTACATAAAAACAAATAAATTCAAACGTTAAGCAATGAATGTTATAGCTTAGGGAAAAAAAAGAAAAAAGAAATCAAAGGGGAAATTCGGGCAGATATGACAAGCGAATAATTAAGGTTTTTACTTACAAACATCAATAAAATAAATAAATAAATAAATATCAACATCAAAACATCAAATATAAAAACATTTCTTAGGCAGATATGAACACCGCATTCTGCTAATCAGTCTCTGCCTTTGTTCAGCAGCGATTAGATAATGGTGATTATCTTTAATTATTTATGCTTCTAAAGCATGTTTACCTCATTCATTTCAGCACCTAAACCTGTACTGCCTCTTTAAACATAACAATAAATGCAAGAGTACATCATATTTAATGAAACAATTCTAAGACCTGGCACGAGGAGCACACAATTTCATTACAATTCTGGCTACCTGATTTTTATTTAATCAACTGTTATTAGACCTATTCCTGGAAATACAAATTGCAATAAATGAAAAATGGGATAAAAAAAAGGGTTAAGTAAGGTTAACATTATTGCAACACAATAAACTATGAACAATAATGAAAGATTAAGCTATGTTCTCTCTCATAGTAAAAAAATAAGAGTAAGAAGCCAATGTTTTTCATAAGGGGTTATCATTTAGGGAATTAGGTCACTTTGAATGTTGGTGATGTTTAGCCAGGTTTGCAGTAGAAGAGTATATATTGACTAGGAAGCAGTATAGTAATATTTTAACGATCTGGCTGAAAACTAAATTTCTGGACAAATAAGCAGACCTGAAGAAAAGCATTTTAATCAAATCTTGTTCATCAGATGTCCCAGGATAAGTACATAATGATCCATCTCATACAGGATTATATTTTGTATTAGCAGACCCTTACTTAGCTAAACACTACACAGACCTCAATCCCTCTACATTCAACATCTTCACAGCACAGTCATGCTTTCTCTTCGCTGGTATTTTACATTCCACCAATGTTTATCTGAATAACTACACATCATATCTACATAGAGTGTAGAGTTTCTATTTTCACATGATGACTATCTCTTGTAAGTGTGTTGCACAGACTCAGAGGGCGACGTCCAGATACCACAGAAGACCCGTAATATGTACTTTTCATGAAACCCAAATGTGTCTCGGTAGTTTACGCACAGTCCGTATCAGCGAGTGTGTATGCATTTAAAAGGTCAACCAACCTCATCTATCCTCTGCTCAATCTTCAGCTCACTTTGCTCCTGAATCAACCTGTGCAGCAGAGAAACAGATTCATGTTGATGGCACATATTACCCCAAAAGCAAAATTTTTATAGTCAGATACTGAGTGTTTTAATATACTTTTATACTTATTTATCTATGTTACTTTACTCCTTTTATTTAATCTTGTATTTCTTTCATGTTTACAGGTTGGACGGTTGTAAAAAGCATTTCACTATATACTATACTCTGTATAAATGTGTATGTGACAAATTAAATTTGATTTCGATTTGAATTTTATTATACAGCCTGATTGTTTAGTTCTTTGGTGAGTGGTAAATCAGATGTTGGGGGAAAATACTTGAAAATTACACACTAATTAATAAACATGCAGATGCATTTACATTCTTATATATTATTATGCACTAGTCTTATACTGACGAATGACTCAAAAATACTAATATAAATGCAGAAGAAACACTAAGAATATACTGAATATTTAGTTTTCCAGGAGAAAATATTTTCTGTTGAGTGGCACTTATATAAAGTCATTCAAAAATAGTTCACTGTTATGTCTTCATAGTAAGTCTAATCTAAATAATTATTATAAAAGATAGGCACTGTAATAGTATATAAAAGATTGATTGTTTTGCTCCTGAGCTGCATTTATCTATCTTGTATATTATGTATTTGTGATTTTTCTTGTTTATTGCTCATTATTTGTTTGACCCAGCAGATGGTGCAAATGTCTGGAGCAGCAGCCTTTTCCTTTACCACACAATTCTGCATAAGCATAATTACAACAAACATCTTCCAAAACACTTTTATATGCAATATAGTCAAAACACAGACAGAAAAATAACTGAAATCCGAAAGGAAGAACCCTGAGCTACATTTTTACCTCATGTTGGTGTAGGTTCCCCAGACAGCTATGAAAAAAAGACAGAAAAACAAGAAGCATTGTTAACATCTCCAAGTAAAATGAGCATAAATACATTCACTGTGGAATAAAAATGCAGCATTGACAATTGAAAATAGATAGTAGGCAAAATATCTTAAGTTTATTATATAGCATACTTTATTACGTTTTACAGAATGAGCTTTAACTTTTCATTTTGCAATCCTCCCACATCCTAAGAATTTTGTTGTTTTTTTTAAGCTAAGGTTGGTTTTCCCATTTAATCTAAAGTGCTTAAGTACAGCCCATCTTTCACAGCAATGGAAATAACAATGATGAGAATTATGCGTAATTTATAGAGCCATGCCATGCCACCACACTGTCAGCTTCATTGTTCTTGGTCAGCATTATATGCACTAATGCTATACACCTATGGGAAAAGTAATTTTTTTGTCTTTTGGTAAATTAATACATTCCTAATAATAATAATAATAATAATAATAATAATAATAATAATAATAAATATTACTATAAATATACACTGAAACAGTGCTGAATACTGTAATGATCCCGAAGCCTTATGCAGTCTGTCTTTTGAAAAAAGTTCTCAAAATGTGAAGGAAAGTTTTTCATACATTGTGCCCTAAAAATTCGGTGAAAAACACTTTTTAAGCAAAATGTCTTCCAAATGAATTAACACCCAGGTTATATTAAATAATTTTCCAGACAGCCTTTAAGAATGCCTTTGATAAAAGGAGGACATAGTTCATGGCTGATGTTAGAAGGTTTTGCAAAAGAGGAAAATGGCAAGTACATCACAAACAAACAAAACATTGCTGCCAAACATTAACAAATACAAAAAGACTGGAAGTTGTCCAGAAAAAACAATAAAAAAAACATCCACAAACATCCACTGAATGAAAACTGATTTTAAACTGACAGATACATGTGTTAAAGAAATAAGAGATTGGATGACCCATAACTTTCTACTTTTAAATTCTGATAAGACGGAGATTTTGCTCATTGGCCCAAAAACTAGTATACAGAAGCTCCAGCATCTCAACCTGCATTTAGACGGATGTTCTGTAACCACTAGTTCAACAGTAAAAGACCTGGGAGTTATTTTAGACAGCAACTTATCTTTTAAAAATCATATCAACCAAGTTACAAAAACAGCCTTCTTTCACCTTAGAAATATTTCTAAACTAAGAAACATGTTGTCTATATCCGATGCAGAGAAGCTTGTCCATGCGTTCATGACCTCCAGAATAGACTACTGTAATGCATTACTAGGTGGATGTCCTGCATCATTAATAAACAAGCTACAGTTAGTTCAGAATGCGGCAGCAAGAGTTCTTACATGGTCAAAAAAATATGATCACATAACCCCAATCTTATCATCCCTACATTGGCTTCCTGTTAAGTTTCGAATAGACTACAAACTACTGCTACTCACTTTTAAAGCACTAAACGGTTTAGCTCCTATGTATCTCTCAAGTCTTTTAACTCGCTACAAACCGTCACACTCCCTTAGATCTCAAGACTCTGGGCTTCTAGTAGTTCCTAGAATCACATGCACATTATCAACTTGTGCTGTTAATATCATGAACAGCAGCTACGCTAATTGCTCTCCACTGCTTCTCTTTCTCTCCCCATCCCGAGGCTTCCTGAGGTTTGGCCAGCTCCAGTCCTGTCCCACCTCGTGAAGATTATGGACTTTAGATGCCGAACTCGCAAACATCCTGAACCATCTAGGGATGTGCCAGTGCCATTTGGATCCCACTACATGTGTGGAGTTTTGACATTAGACCTCCTGGCATGGAGAAGCTGTTGCTGGATCTGTGATGATCACAAATGTTGAGCTCAGTAGCTCCTACTTTTATACCAAAGACTGTAGAAAGAACATTACTTATAATCTTATACTCCAGTACTCATGTTAGTTCTCACTCTTCAGTGTTCTGTATTGTTGAAAGATTTCTGATCAAATTCTTGATGTCACCCAAATGAGGATGGGTTCCGCTTTTGAGTCTGGTTCCTCTCAAGGTTTCTTCCTCATTACATCTAAGGGAGTTTTTCCTTGCCACAGTCGCCACGGCTTGCTCATCAGGGATAAATACACACCATTCACCTTGACTGTTGATTTCTGTAAAGCTGCTTTGAGACAATGTCTGTTGTGAAAAGCGCTATAAAAATAAACTTGACTTGATACATTCCTCTATGTAGGAATACTTTTGGATAACCATGATGATAATAGAAGCAATTTCTCAGTACTCCAGTAATTTAATTCTGATACAGCATTAAAGGCTTGGGTTATTAACCATCAACTACTTTTTTTCAAAATATTGCATAAATATGGCAATAATTCATAAACCACTAGGGAGAGTATTCAGCACCTTGGAGAGCAGCTAATCATTATAGCCATTGAGCTGAAGTATTAATGTGTTGATGTGCAAGACAGCAATTAAAAAATAGGTCAGGAAAATCAATTATTTATGATCACTTTAGTTATTAGCATAGATTTTATTGTCGATGCATCACAGAAAAAAGCCTTTATATTTGGGCAGAATGCGACACACTGCTAAACTGTTGCCTTCTTGTCGGCCCTACAGAGCACCATCCACCAGAACAGCTAGGCATTAATCATTTTTTCCTGCAGCCTATACTCTGCCTGAACAATTAAAATACTCATACCTACAAATTGTCCATCATAACTGACACATTTATACATAGAATCCAATGGTCTATTTGTAAATCCCACACTTGTAAATAATAGCTGTACATTCATTTAAACAATATTTTTACTTCTGTATATATTGCATTATTTAATTGTCTTTTTTACTATTTGGTTACATTATGTCTGTACTTTCTCCTGCACTGGAAGCTCCTGTCGCCAAATCAAATTCCTTGTGTGTGTAAACATACTTGGTAATAAAGAATTTCTGATTCTGATTCTGAAACTGTTGGGGGAAGTGTTTATTTGGGCATATTACACATGACTGTCCAAGGTAGCAAGCCTAGAGCAACCAGATGGATGCTTCTTTCTTTTTTAATTTTCATTTAGCAAATTATAAAATGTCTTTTTTTCTGTAGCTGTACAACTTCCCTTCACTTGAACCAGGAGGCCCAAATATGTCTCAGCATAACAATATAAAGCAAAAATGGTTTCCCAGGTTGGAGTACAAGAGTTTGAGCGACCTGCACAAAGTCATGACTTCAACCTCACTGAACACCTATAAAATGAACTAAAAAACACCAAAGACCTCTAACCCAACATCAATAGCACATGAGCACATAAATATGGGCCTTGCTCAAGGGCCCCAAGAGTGGCGGATTGACGATACCAGGGCTTGAACCCCGGGACCCCCCAATCAGTTAAACTTTAACCACTGAGCTACCACCTTCCAACCTAAGTGTGGTGGTGATATGCCCAACCTGTTTATTCAGATGACAAAATATTTTCCTATTTCTCTTTTTATATTTCAATTTGAATTTCTTGAAAACAAAAACACACCATTAACATTTCATTCAAATTAAAGGAAAAACATGTCCCACAATAGATTTAAAAAATAATAATAATGTTTTATTTTACAAAATAATCTATGATACAACTGTCTGCTATAGTTTCACATAATTGGTTTGTGATGTGGCAAAAACTAGCCCATGTCACACACGGCCTTTCAGCAGGCTGTAAATAAGGTCCGAGATGACATGTCTTTTCGGTTACACAGTGTTCAACAACAAACAGCAAGAGAAAGATCGCATTTCCTATGCAGATTATTACTTTAAATGATAACATGCAGTGTTTGCTGATATTGTCGCTATAACAGTTTGTTCCCACACTCAAGGCCTGTCACTTTTCAGTAAATTTTGCAGTAGCTTAGGAGAAAAACATACATCTGATAAAGAAAATATTACATCTGATCAGATACAGAGTATATTGTAAATATCAAACTTTCTACAGTGTTAATCAGTATTGTATGCAATCAGGGCATGAACATCTTGAGGAGGAGGAGGAATGATGTTTTTAGCTTACATCATTTATAAATTATAAACATGTAAGTCTGAAATTTCTCTTCACTTCATGTTTGGGCAGCATAGGTATAATATGTATAATTTCTGCCTCTGAGCTTTAGGATCCCTCATTTGGTAGACAGTAGTTCAGCACAGAACTATACTGCACATATGATGCACTTTATTCCAACTATAGTCAATACTTCCACCAACCATTTATATCACATTATGATATAGTTTTTGTTGTTTAAAACCAACGATGATGGCCATCATCGATATATAGATGTGTGAAAAGTACACACTCTGAATTCTAAGGTTTTATGACAATAGGTTTCTGTACATTATCAGGTGGTAGAAAGAGGTAAATACAACCTCAGATACAACGTATTGTTTAATAGCTTGAAAAACCACACGCAGCAATAAAAAGAACTAATCACGTTCCGTATGACTTTATCAATCTCTCACGTCATTGTTGGGGAATTTTGGCCCACTCTTTTTACGCAATTCAATGAGGATTACTGGCATTTGTAATAGGCACAGCTTCCTTAAGGTCCTGCCAAGCATTTAAATCGGGTTGAGGACTTTGACTGGGCCATTGCAACACCTTGATTTTGTTCTGTTTTTCAATTTCAACCTACACACAGACTTATTCGGGTTTATAGGTCACGAACAGTTAGGGGAAAGAAAATCACTTCACGTTGTACTGTGTACGGTTGAGTTTGACAAATCAAATTTGACTTTGGTTATAATTTGCATATTTGCTTCTCCAGGCTGAAACTAATGCCTTGGGTGAGCCAGTGGTTAATTTTGTGCCTGGTGTGGTATGTTCTCGACTACACACAGTTCATGAACCTGTCTCACCAGCTTGTAAACAGAGGGAAATTTAATAATTACCACTAGGTAGGTAGGGTGTGTGTGTGTGTGTGTGTGTGTGTGTGTGTGTGTGTGTGTGTGTGTTCTTTGGGTTCTTTGTGAGTACTTATAACTGTCCAGATGACCATTTATTTTGCATAATTTCTCACCCAGACTGAAATGAATGCCTAATAAGCCACTGGTTGTTAATGCTCTTGATGTAGTGCACAGGCACTCTACACACCCATCCCCACAGACACAGTGCATCCTGTTTAATAAAGTTACCAAAGTTTCATATGTGGAAAAACATGCTATTATAAGCAATGTGCACTCACAGGCGATGTATGCGATGAGGCCGAGGGCGACGAGGAGTTTCATCATTCTTCGGTTAATGACAGTAATGATCCAGCTCATCCGCATCATCTACACCAAGCAGATGCAGCACTCAGGCCGGAAGTGGAGCTCCCTCACAGCCACTGCATCATTCTCCACGTCCCGAGTGACAAACGCTCCAGCACGGCTCTTACTTCACCCTCCCAAATTACTCTCCCGATCTGTCTCTCCTTTACAATCCAAACGGAAGCAGAACTCACTTGATATGGTTGAACACTCCAGGAGTCCAGCCGCATAGACATATATGATCAAGTCGAGCTCCTGCTCTGCTAGCTGGCTAACTATGCTCTCTAATCAGCGTTTCTCTCGAAAATAAACCTGTTCAAACACTCGCCGTGTTTTGTGCTTTCGTCCAATTTACCGGTACGTCACAAATACCAGTTGCATTACTCTCGTCCCACACAACAACTTCCGGATTGCTTGCTAGCCTGGTAAATCGACAGCTAGCTATCCTACAACGCATGACTTCAACGAAGACATTTGACTCGTTGCCCCGAGCTGTTTATTTCACCTTTTCTGACACGGACCCTGCTTCAGAGAAGCGACCTGCTACTCCGACCTACTTCTTCAACATCCCAAGCTATTAATAACCGAAACAAGAGTGCAAACACACGCCGTGTTTTTCACCCTTACGGATTCTCGAAGCGGCTGGACACAACACGAGCGATGACTTCGGTTATCGATTTAACATCCTGCCGCGGTAGCAACACCGTTCTGGCCTAAAGTGTGCACAAAAGGTGTACAATTTAAGACACCAAACTTTTGAACACTTGTATAACACACGCTTTTCTCATTCTCGTGGTCTAAAACTAAAGCTAAGACGCGTAAATGTTTTTACACAATAAATTGTTCATGAAGCTAAGGGAAAAGCAATGGAGTATAGATTTCCTGATCACGAGAACAGAGCTTCATTCATGGAGTGTAGACAGCACAGCAGTATTCTCTTCACACATAGCTTACTTCATAGAGTAATTTTCCATTTCACATGGTTTTCCCATAGACCAACAGTTATGCTAGTCAAATGAAATATTGTCCTAATAAAGAAAGACACATTAATTTCAGTTTACACATTATATGGTGATTATAGTGAGGGTATCAAATATGCTTAGTTTATATTTAAAAAATAAATCACATAGCACTTATGAATGCAAATCTACAATCGTTTAGCTACCTGCAGAACTATTTGGCTCCTGACTTTTAGGCCAATTTTATGCGTTTCAATACCAACACTTAGAAAGCTACCTATTACTATAACTTGGTAACTAAATTAGGGTTGATTGCTACACAAGTGCATGCTCTACTGTTAGATATTTCTACTTCTGGTGTTGTAGAACTTATGTTTTAACAATGTCATTGATAAAATCTTAGTTAGTGATTACAGACCCACAGACAGACACAAACAAATATAGTATGTGACAATGATATTTTCCAGGTTCCAAAAATGATTAGGAATGTATTTTTTGGATGTAACACGGTTCTTCTCTCAGAATGAGAGGTAAGTACACTTCAAGGCTCTTCTCTCTTCTGGCACCAAGGTGGTGGAATGAACTTCCCCTAGATGTCCGTACAGCGGAGTCCCTGATTATCTTCAAGCGACGACTGAAGACCTACCTCTTCCTGAAACACTTAAATTAGCACTTTCCAAGTTTGTAGAATTCAAGGGTTATATTTATATTAAGTTTGTAATCTGGCGTACCAGTGTAGATTTATTCATTACTAGAGATTTGAAGCACTTTTGTACGTCGCTGTGGATAAGGGCGTCTGCTAAATGCTGCAAATGTAAATGTAAATAGTAGTTGTAATTGTTAATGAAAATGTTGATTCTGAGAATTTATTTCTTTAGGATCATACAGGAAACTTTACTTTCTGTTCTTGATTTTTGTATCCCAGTTGTTCATTCAAAAAGACTGTACTATGCACTCAGTGATGTTATAGTCTGAATTCCATATTCGACAGGTGAAAATGAATGATTCACTTGAGATTACTTTTCGCCATGTTTTACTGGTTGTACATATATACTGTGACATTTACCTGCTTCAATTTTGCAAAAAGAAAAATTATTCTAAGCATATATAATGTACAACAATAAATTCCTCAGTCTATATTTATATTTTTCACAATATTTGGGTTAAAAAAATCTAAATCAGCATTTAAATATAGTGTCCACACATTTTCTATGTATTTACTGGTTTTATGGCATTCAACAATAGTTTTTGTTGAACAGGGGATTAATAATAATAATAATTATAATCATCATCATCATCATTTTTCAAACTTAGCTAAATAGTAATATGACAACTTATAAACTAAACAAGAGCACAATGTGGTGAAAAACGGTGTGACTCTTGTTTAGTGTTGACACTGCTAAGTTATTAAAATCTTATTATCAGTCAGTGCAAAGGGTTCACAGCAGCTGTTGGCAAAGCAGGCATTGTAGAGGCATTCCAGTAACCAGTGATCGTGTATGACGGCCTTGGCAGACATCACTGTCGATGACCTTGGAAAGCACATGAGGCAAAGAATCAGTCAGGATTGTGAGCTGAAGCCATTTGCACAACAGAGAAGTAAAAATCCAGCCAAGGAACATCTCTGACTAAAACTTTCTTGGGATGCTCATTGCTTTAATCTGGCTTGAAGTAATCATGCAGAAAGACCAACATCTACTCTTCAGGTGTCAGCACATGTATTAGTTCTCCTACAAGACACCTAAAATTGCAGAAATATTAACAAAGAATCTTTTTATACAAACAGAAAATACCAATCCCTGCAAATGTATGCACAAAAACAACTGCAAACACACATAACTTTAATTAAGTCTAGAATGTTCTTCACCGTTTTACCCCCTGATTAATCTCTTGCTCATTCACACTAAGAGCAGTTTATATGATTACATCTCCAGGCGTAAACAAGGATGTACATATTACTTTGTTTCTCATCTAAATGCCATTTGATTGCTTAGACTAAATGTAATTAAAACAAAATACTAATTATTAGATTGAATTACGTAGAGTAAGTGTAAATTCCCATAGAGATCGTTTTATTTAGGGCTTTGCAATTGCATGATCAAATTATTTAGATTAGACAAAAACAAATGGTTATATTGCAAGTTAATTAAATCTTGTGGAAACATTGTAAGCATTTAAATAGAGTAATTTCTGTGAGCTGTCTTTTTTCTGTAATTTTCAGTGCATGGTTTCTGACAATCCTGCAAACACAATTTTCACTTTTTGATCATAAAGGGAAAATAGTATTATAAACCTATACCAGGCTTGAGGTCAGTTATTTATTAAGGAGCAGTGTTTGCTCTTTGGAGTTTAAAGGCCATTTAATTGCCATTTTTTTAACCTTAATAAATACACAGTTCAGCATCCATCCTTAGCACTGACTCTAATGAGACAATCAAATTCCCATGATTCAATAGTAGATATTGTCACACATCTTTTTGTGTTGATGGATTGTTTGATGGTCGGTCTGGTTGATGGTATTTTTTCTAATCAAAAAACTCTCAAAACATCTGTATAGTTTTGTCCAACAATCATGGAAGTAAATTGGTATATTTTGTTTTATTAACACATACAGAGTCAAACAATTTTCAAGTTTTTTTTGACCATTTGAAATGTGGATTAGGATGTAGGCTGTATTTTATCTGTACTGTATGTATGTATATATATATATATATATATATATATATATATATATATATATATATATATATATATATATATATATATGTGTGTGTGTGTGTGTGTGTCTGTGCATTTCCATCCTGAATTTCCACCATTTGAAAAAGTCCGAATATTTACTGTGTCTTTAAAACACTCCTTTGCAGATTGCCTAGTTATATATTGAGTCTGAGCGTTCTCTGTATGTCTTAAATTTCACTTCTTAACTGGAAAACATTCATGCTGCTGTGTTTTATAGTCTTCATATATATCATATATATATATTCTCATACCAGTATAGATTTGTTATTTCAATCACCCAGCCACACATCCTGACACATCTCCTATGCTAACTCATGTTGACATTTGAACAGAGACAGGCTCGCTATACCATAGATGCCTAAACTAGTGCCCAAGGGACATATGTTGACCTTTGATTTGACCCTCCATGTCATAAATGAGAAGAGGATAAAAAGGGAAAAAATCTCATTCGGAAAATCTCGTGAAAAATAAGGATCAGCTTCAAGTCTCTTATTAGAGGTCATTAAATAACTGTATTAGGCATTGAACTCAGTTGTATCAAGAATAATAGATTGTTTCTCATTGCACAATAAGTTTCACTGAACTTTAAAATTAGAACTGCCTTAGTTAGGCAGAATATAGACTTTATATTGTGAAATACATGAGAGGAACAAATTTTTTAAATATTGCTTGGTACAATGAAACATTTATTTTTGGTTCATGGCCCAAAATCAAGTCTGATTTCTGGGAGCAGTGACTACAACTAAACAGCAAAGCAGAGATGTCTAGGGTTAGGGTTAAATCATTTTTAGGGTTAGGGTCAAATAATTAAAATGTATTTCTTTATGCAATATCAGTAGATAATGATTTGTGTTTATACACACAAATGCTGACATTCTTCAACAACTACAACAATCATCTGCAACATTACAAATCTCGTCTTTCAAACGTTCTTATTATTTTCACACGTTATGTCTTTAGGCATCAGCATTATCTTTATCTAACTTTCTTATTTCTGTGATTTTTTATTTTTATTTTTATTTTTTTTCATTCTATAAACAACACAAGAAGAACGATTTAAAATAAGGTTCATAAGTTGTCAGCAGTAATTTTTTTAAAAGGTAAATTATGTCTATGTACTTTAACATAGTACACAACAACAACAACCAAAGAATAATAATGTATGAAATTGCATGTATGTATTGAAATACACACAATCCTGCTAACCGAATTAAGCTGGATTCCTCAGAAGGTAGTATTAAGAGAATGCCTTTGTGTCGGTGTGTAGAATATATTTTTTATTTGAGTAAAATGCTTGTTTCATGTCTGAAGTCAGAATCAAGTGCTCTGGATTATTACACTGCCTGTTTGTCAAACACATTGGAAGCATGGTAGGAGCATGGTGCAGTGCAGGGTGAGATAAGTGATGTAAGCTAGAGAGGAGCTGGTCCACTTTTGGGTTCAGGAATCAATGTTTTAAATTGGATTCAGGAAGCACCAAGTACAGGAAGCTACATGAAGCCAGTGGAGGTAGCATAACAGTGGGGTGGTGTGGGAGAACCTAGAAAGGTTGAGAAGAAGTTATCCAGCTGCACTGTCAATCAGCTGCAGAGTTTAAAAGTCTTTCTTAGGCAGGCTGTACTGCAAGGAGAAAGTTGTAGAATAGTCCAATCTTGAGTTGATTGGGGACAGAACAAGTGCCTACATGGCCTAAGTAGGTAAGAAACAAATTCTCTTAATGTTGTCAAGGAGAAATCAACATTTCTGTGTTAGATTAGCAATTTGAGAAACAGTTGAATGTCCATGGATACCCCAAGGTGAGATCAGAGAGATATTTAGATAAAAATCATACCTTTGAAAAAAGATTTAAAAGATTCAAAGGATGTTAAACCAAATGATTGGATGCCAAACTGTGCTCATGTTGTGTATGTATACAATCGTTACTTGAAAAACAAAAAAAAGTTTTTCATGCATAATTATGTAAGAATACAAATGTTTAATTTCAATTATATACTCCGTTATATTTCACACTAAATATATTTTCATGAAGCGTAGAAGTACCTTTTCACAATAGTGAAAATTTACTTTTGATCTAATATACAGAGATCTTTGCCACTAAAGTCTGCTAAATAAATACAGTTGTTCTGCATTTAGTGTATTATTCTTAGGGACATTTCTCCTGGCTCTCTTTATTACAGTACAAATTAGATACGCTATCTGATGTTTTTTTCACATGTGACATAAAACCTAATTTTTATTTATTTATATATATATATATATATATATATATATATATATATATATATATATATATATATATATATATATATATATTTATATTTTTCAAGTATTTGTTTTTTAGCCTATTTAAAAGCTATTAGAAAACTGTCAGTAGATGAGCGATTGTCTGGGTTCCCCTACAACTAATACCAAGTAGGACCAAGTGCTGCATTAATGCTATAATATGTAGTGTCGTCGTATAAAAGACCCTTTTTCTTAAATGATGTAGGTCTGTATTTTCTATTCCTGTACCAGAACTCATAGTAATTTCCCACTGTATGTTTTCTTACAGAGTAAAATATATTTAAAATGACTGCAATGGCATCCTTTTTAAGAAGACTGTGTTCCCTATTCTGCTGCTTGAAGCCACAAGAGGAAGCTGAAAGCATGACTGAGAGCCATGAAATTCGGTCATTCAAAAAAAGGGGTGTAAAGTATGTCAATTCTGTGTTGCAAAACCTTTTCTTTTGTCTGTGTGAAGTCCTCAGAAAAATCACTGTACGAGTGTAACTAAACATAAACATGTTCTACTTGTTTACCAGAAAAAAAGTTTTCACGTTTCGAAGGAAGCAAAAGATGGCCAGCCTGCCTGATCAGCATCATGACAAGGCTGTGATCAGTGAACACAAAATAGATACTATTAATTTGTGTCCAAAAATCCTTATAAAGGAGATGATTCATTCTGATCAGCTCACTGTGGCAGAAGTTCTTGCCTGAATGTCAGCCTGAGGAGCAGGATAAAGGTGGTGAGGGTTGTGAAACAGAATATAGTGAGAAGGAGGTCGTAGCATCTTTGGACAATGGCTACTGTGATGATGTGGACGATGGGGAAGAGGAATCTAAGTTAGACAAGAAAGAAGATTTCTCAGATGCAGAGTTTTCAGCAATTCCCTCGGAGAACAACGAGTCCTTGAACAGCAGTGATTCTGACAATCCGCATCACTACTTCTGCTCTACTGAACCCAAAGTAATGGCTTCAGAACTTGAGTACTGCATGAATGATGAGGATGCTGTTTCTTCTTATTCTCAAGAGAAAGCTGTAATGGATTCAGATGGTGATCACTGTGGGGATGAGAATAAAGACCCTGTTCCTTATTGTCCTCAAGAGAAAGAGGAAACCACGTAGAGTAAAGAATGTTCTGACTCATCTGACAACAAAGATCCAGAAATGGCTGAAGAAAGCAGAGACTTACGGGAGTCCTTAAACAACACTGATCCTGACACTCAGTTGCGGTTCTACTTTTCTGAACCCAAAGTAATGACGTCAGACTTCAGTGATCAATGTGAGGATGAGGATGCTGTTCCTTTTTGTTCTCAAAAGAAAGAGGACACTGATTCTGTTTGGTCTGATGAAGAATATGCAGGAAATCCCAGAGACAGCATAGAATTCTGGAATTTCTTGAACAACGGTTTTCCCTATAATCCAGTGTACGTCTGTCTTAATGGAACTAAAACAAAGGCATTAAGCACAAAGACAACAGGGAAAAAGGTAGATATCTATATGTATGGCTAATAAATTTAATACGTTTTGGAATATGGCTGTAACCTAAAATGTGGAAAAAGTGAAATGAATTGAATACTTTTCATATATATATAATTTCACATCACTAATAAATCATGGGTTACTCTTATAGGAAAAGATACAGATTTATTGATGTTCAATATGTTATAATGTTATAATTTATCTTTAACAAAAAAAAAGATTAAATATATTTGCAGCAAGGATGTTTAACTCCGTTAGCTGCTCTTGACTACACAGTAATGTCACAATTTCAGTTGTGAAAATGTTGCATTCAATTATTTGAGTTAATCTGTATGATTAACACACATGTAATTCATATGTCCACCAAAAAATGCTTTTAAAGCTGCAAAGAAATATGTAGAAGCTTTTCAAGATGTAGGGTGTATGTTCCTTTATATATATATATATATATATATATATATATATATATATATATATATATATATATATATATATATATATATATATATATATATATATATATATATATATATATATATATATATATATATATATATATATATATATATATATATATATATACATATATATATATATACATATATATATATATATATATATATATATATATATATATACACTGGTGATCAAAATTAGAGAACAATTTATAAACAATTGAACAATTCTGAAATAATGTCATCTTCACTGCTCAACAGTTGAAGGAGTTTTTGTCCTGTCTATACCATGCTACCAGAACACCTGTTCCACAAAATAAATAAGACATTTAAAAAAAACATTATTTTGCAGAAAACACACTGATCAAAATTAGAGAACAACAGTGACTGTAACATGGAAAAAGATTACAACTAAATTTTCTGAAGGTTACAACAGTCAACAATTAGTAGGAAGTGTACAGGCCTCTGCTCTGAATGACTTCAGCACATCTGCGGCCACAGGACAGCACTAGTCTCTCACACTGCTCTGGTGTGATTTTGGTCCACTCTTCTTCCAGTCTCCTCCACAGTTAGTTGACTGTAGTGGGTTTCTTGGCCATAACTAAGTCGCCAAGGATTTTCCAGAGGTTCTCTATTGGGTTGAGATCAGGACTCTGGGCAGGCCATGTCATTATTTCAATGTTTTCAGTTTCAAGGAACTGCTTTACCCATTTTGCTGTGTGACATGGAGTGTTGTCCTGCATGAACACTGCGGGCTGATTGGGTGATAAACGCAGGGAAGGAACCATATGTTGTTGAAGAAGGTTCTGATAAACATTTGCATTCACTCTGCCATGTAGCTGTATAAGAGGCCCAACTCCTGCTGCAGAAAACATGCCCCAAACCATGACACTTCCTCCTCCACTTTTCACTGACTTCTTTACACACTTTGGGTTTAGTCTTTCTCCAGTTTGTCACCGAACATAATGTTTCCCATCGGACCCAAATAAATCTAACTTGCTTTTATTACTGAAGTGAACTTTGGACCAGTTCTCCTCTGTCCACACAACATGCTTAGTCTAGCCTTTTGATTCTTTCTGCTAATGAGAGGTTTGGTCACTGCAGAGTGGGCTTCCAGTCCAAATGCTCTTAAACGTCGAGACACTGTATGACGAGACAGATCTTTACCCTGTTCAGCGCTAAACTGGTGAGCAATTCCAGCTGCAGTGTGGAAACGATTGCCCATTGAGATCCTCTGCAGTATCCTGTCCTCTCTTGTTTTTGTCTTCCGTAGACGACCGGCCTTCTTGGCAGACTTGAATGAGTTTGTGATTTTGTAAAGATTAAATTTTCTTGAAATCACAGATTTGGAACGACCAACTTGTATTGCTATGGCTGATAGGGTCATCCCTTTGACCTTCATCTGGACAACCTGCTGCCGGAGGCTTTCAGTCACTTTAGAATGGCCCACCATCTTGCAGAGTCAGTGAAACTGGAAGTTAGGCTGCCAGTTAAATAGGGGTTTACAGATAATCAAGGAAATTAGCACCAGGTACCAGATTAACACCAATAACTGGGAGGTATCTGAAAGTGTTCTCTAATTTTGATCAGTGTGTTTTCTGGAAAATAATGTTTTTTTTTGGAAATGCCTTAGTTATTTTGTGGAACAGGTGTTCTGGTAGCATGGTATAGACAGGACAAAAACTCCTTCAACTGTTGAGCAGTGAAGATGACATTATTTCAGAATTGTTCAATTGTTTATAAATTGTTCTCTAATTTTGATCGCCAGTATATGTGTGTGTGTGTGTGTGTGTGTGTGTGCGTATATATATATATATATATATATATATATATATATATATATATATATATATATATATTTTTTTTTTTTTTTTTTTTTAAAGTTTGTCTTATGTAAAGGAAACGATCTCTTAGACCATTTAATACAATTCTTACTCTGTGAATAAATCCCAATGACCTCTGACATAATTTATAAAGAACATAAGGATAACATTAGACATATTACAAAATTACATCAGGGCAGAAAATGCACAAAATGTGAATTAACATCACATGTACAGTGTAAACGTGGAAGGCATGCATGTACAAAAGATAAAAAATTACTTTATTTCCAACTCTTTTTCAACAAACTAGACATTTCTAAATGTTCTGTATTCTCTTGTTACACCATGTTGACATGTTTGTTTTTCACTCTGTGATTGTCCTTTCCAGGTGCGTTTCAGCAAGGAGGTGACTGTCCATATACTCAAGGAATGGCCCAAGTGGAGTAAAGAATGTTCTAAATCATCTGACAACAAAGATACAGAAATGCCTGAAGAAAGCAGAGACTTACGGGAGTCCTTAAACAACACTGATCCTGACACTCAGTTGCGGTTCTACTTTTCTGAACCCAAAGTAATGACGTCAGACTTCAGTGATCAATGTGAGGATGAGGATGCTGTTCCTTTTTGTTCTCAAATGAAAGAGGACACTGATTCTGTTTGGTCTGATAAAGAATATGCAGGAAATCCCAGAGACAGCATAGAATTCTGGAATTCCTTGAACAACGGTTTTCCCTATAATCCAGTGTACATCTGTCTTAATGGAACTAAAACAAAGGCATCAAGCACAAAGAAAACAGGGAAAAAGGTAGCTATCTATATGTATGGATAATAAATTTAATATGTTTTGGAATATGGCTGTAACCTAAAATGTGGAAAAAGTGAAATGAATTGAATACTTTTCATATATATATAATTTCACATCACTAATAAATCATGGGTTACTCTTATAGGAAAAGATACAGATTTATTGATGTTCAATATTATGTCTAATCATTATAAAATGTAATAATTTATCTTCAACAAAAAAAAAAGATTCATTATATTTGTAGCAAGGATGTTTAACTCCGTTAGCTGCTCTTGACTACACAGTAATGTCACAATTTTAGTTGTAAAAAATGTTGCATCCAATTATTTGAATTAATCTGCATGATTAACACACATGTAATTCATATGTCCACCAAAAAATGCTTTTAAAGCTACAAAGAAATATGTAGTATCTTTTCAAGATGTAGGGTTCCCTAGTAATATATATATATATATATATATATATATATATATATATATATATATATATATATATATATATATATATATAATATAATATACAGTGGAACCCGGTTATCTCGCCCTCGGTTAACTCGACAACCCTATTAAGTCGATGTTTTTGAAGTGGAACCGCCAAATTCTCGCCTTTTCTAAGCATTTTTTAATCGGTTATGTCGCCGAACCCTAATATCTCGAGCACAAGGGGGGAAAAATTTGCCATTTAACGTCGGTTATCTCTGTGCAGCCGCAGAAGAACTCGCGAAAGTGGCGGAAAAATCAAGCCTTAAAGCTGCTACAGGTGTTGTATTGTATACTGGTGAATCTCTGCTGTTAGTTAGTGCACATATGCCTTTTGTTGTTAAATGTTATGCGATGAACGGGAGGCGAAAGCCGCGCTTGGCGGCGCGGAACGTGGGATGAGCAGCATAGAATGAACACCGGCAGGATCGGGGGGGGAATCCGCGGTGCGCTTTGGGAAGAAAAGAAATGGCCGTGAACCAACATATACCAACAATAACGGACAGTGAGAGTGTGGAAGTTTAAATAGGAGCTGGTGATGATGCTAAACGAGCACCATATGCGCGCGATTGAAGCTGGGAGCTTCAGAGAAAGCGGCCGAGAAAGCACCTCGCCGAAGGGGGCCGAAGTGGGCGTGGCAGGTGGATTCCTGACAGATAAACATGTACTGTATTTATTTTTATAGCATGCCTTCATCAAACAAATCACGGCAACGCTGTTGTGTAAAAAAACCCTTCAAAAACACGTGCATGCACATTCTCATTTATTAACGCACATCATGTACATAAAGAAATTTCAAGCACGTTAATATATTGCCGCCATTTTGATTTTTGTTTATCTCGATCATCGGTTATCTCGATGCTTTTTGGCGACCCCCTAGGACATCGACATAACCGGGTTCCACTGTATATATATAATATAAATAAAAAAAGTTTGTCTTATGTAAAGGAAACGATCTCTTATACCATTTAATACAATTCTTACTCTGTGAATAAATCCCAATGACCTCTGACATCATTTATAAAGAACATAAGGATAACATTAGACATATTACAAATATACAAAATTACATCAGGGCAGAAAATGCACAAAATGCGAATTAACATCACATGTACAGTGTAAACGTGGAAGGCATGCATGTACAAAAGATAAAAATGTACTTTATTTCCAACTCTTTTTCAACAAACTAGACATTTCTAAATGTTCTGTATTCTCTTGTTACACCATGTTGACATGTTTGTTTTTCACTCTGTGATTGTCCTTTCCAGGTGCGTTTCAGCAAGGAGGTGACTGTCTATATACTCAAGGAATGGCCCTTGAAAGTCAGGAAGCACGAGATGAGTCTTGTTGGATGGAGATGGGAATTGATTGACAACGTTTTAAATGGAGAGTGGAGCTAACTGAAAAGATCATCAGCCCGTATCTCGAAGCTCAGCACAGAGCCAATGGTTTGAAACGATTTTCAATCTGCCCTGACTTGTCATGCTTTAACAACAACAACAACAATTTAGGGCAGCTGCTTTTATAATCATAATATCAAATCAGAAAATATTATTAAGGTAAAAGCATTTTAATTATGTGGTATTTTTTTATTTACCTCAAGACACTAAAGTTACTGACTGCACTGTAATATTTTTGTTCCCTCTGTTAGTGTGACAATTTTGCACTGATCCACAATTTTATATTTTATTACATGTATACAACATTCCTGAATATACATTATGTGGTGCTTTTGTTATGGGTTGGTGCTAAAAACAGTTTCCAATAAACGTTACATTTCCATTTGCTTTACTGGCTGATTTTATCTGACACAAAATTGGTTTCTTTAAGGATCCAGCAAAGCCGCTCTGTAGTACTGGGATTTAAACAAACAACATAAAGTGGATGCAGTATATAAGTGCAGAATGACTGCAGAGTTTAGTTTTATTCACAAGTACATGTGCCCACTACTTGGATCAGGATCAGGATTTATCTGTCATATACATATATCTTTCTATCCACCCCCCCCCCCCCCCCAAAAAAAAAAAAAAAAGAAAGAAAAAAATAATAATTTGATTGTGCGTAAGGTGCTTTCTACAGTATTATACATTCATTTCACGTTATGAAACCAGGAGATACTGAGCAACTCATAAAATAAAAATAAAATAACATTTGAGATCATCATAGATCCAACACCAGCTTCCCCATGCCAGAGCCTTATAAACACTTAGAGGTCCAATGTCCAAACTCTACATGAAGTTGAATCCAAATGCTGCTGGTACAGTACATCTTTAGATGTTCAGGATGTTTGAGGGCTCAGCGTCTACTTCTTAAAAGGTCCATAATCTTCATGAGGTGGGACACGACTGGAGCTGTCGCAACCTCAGGATGCTGAGATGGGTGGAGAAAGAGAAGCAGTGGAAAAGAATTAGCGTAGCTGCTGTTCATGATAGTAACAAGCACAAGTTGATAATGTGCATTTGATCAGATGTACTGGAGCACAAGGTTATGATATGATATGTGTTATGTGTAGGTCTTGCTAAAAAGATATGTTTTTAATCTGCACTTAAACTGGGAGAGTGTGTCTGAGCCCCGAACACTGTCAGGAAGACTGTTCCAAAGTTTAGGAGCTAAATGTGAGAATCTCTACCGCCTTTAGTGGACTTTGATATTCTAGGAACTACTAGAAATCCAGAGTTTTGAGACCTTAATACCTCAAATACTTAGTTACTGTACTTAAGTAGATTTTTCTGTATCAGTACTTTACTCCATTATTTATTTTTCTGACAACTTTTTACTTTCACTCATTACATTTTTACACAAATATCTGTACTTTTTACTTCTTACATTTTCAAACCAGCCTCGTTATTTTTAGTATTATTTCTTCTCATTGAGCGCTGTTTCCAGCCCATCATTCATTCTATCATTGTGTGACTTTTTCACCATATCACTGGTGTATTATTTCCTGGCTATCAGACGTAGACATAGGCTAGTGGAGCTAACAGTGAGCAAGGCAACAAGAGGATTGGTTAATGTGAATTCAGAGGGAGTCACTGATGTGAAAATAAATAAAAATAAAGTCATTCCTCAACACCCATGGCCATATATAAGGGAAATGTTTGAAATTATTGGTATTGGATGCTGCTACATGTTGCTATTTTTTTTTAATAAGGATGTTTACTCAGATAGTTTCAGGTGAAGTATAAATTATAAACTTCCTGTTTGAACTTCAATAAAATTCACAGGATAACTCACCTTAAATTTGTCATTCGTAAAACATCATAATAACTTTGAGTAGTTTTAAAGTACAGCTGGAATAACCGTACAATCTGGGATATGGCCTAGTGATGACAAATAAATAATATTATAAAATTATATTTATTTATTTATTTATTTATGTTTACTTATTTGCCATCACCAGGCCATATCCCAGATTGTGTAATATATATATATATATATATATATATATATATATATATATATATATATATATATATATATATATATACACACAAAAATATTGGGACACCTGACCTTTCCTGCTATATGTGGTTCTTTTCCAAACTGTTACCACACGCTGTTATACAATTTTGCATTCACTTGAACTTGAAAAGCAGCATGGCAATGACCCTGTGCACAAAGTGAGCTCCTTAAAGATCTGGTTTACATGCTTTGGCGAGGAAGATCTTGAGTTGCCTGCTATAGAGCTCTGATCTCATCCCTACTGAATACCTTTGGGATGAATGTGAACACTGACTGCACCCCAGGTCTCCTCACCTACATCAGTACCTGCCTTTCGTAACACCCTTGTGGCTGATGAACACAAATATCCATAAGCACACTCCAAAATTCTAGTGAAACATCTTCTCAGAAAAGTGGAGGGAATTATAAGAGCAAATTGGTACTAAATGTTGAATTCAATGCTTAAAAATTGATACATACCGTACTTATGACCAGGTGACCCAATACTTTTAGAAATTTAGTATAAATATATGTACAGTGGAACCCGGTTATCTCGCCCTCGGTTATCTCGACAACCCTATTAAGTCGATGTTTTTGAAGTAGAACCGCCAAATTCTCGCTTTTTCTAAGCATTTTTTATCGGTTATGTTGCCGAACCCTAATATCTCGAGCACAAGGGGAAATTTGCCATTTAACGTCGGTTATCTCGGTGCAGCCGCAGAAGAACTTCATGAAGTGGCGGAAAAATCAAGGCTTACAGCTGCTACAGGTGTTGTATTGTATACTGGTGAATCTCTGCTGTTAGTTAGTGCTAGTGTTCGTAGTGTTAGTAGGGGCGCGGCGCGGCTTTGGGAAGAAAAGCGCAGCCGTTGAGAGAGTGCCGGTGGGAAGGCACGTACCGGGAAACGCATGAGCGATAACAACAACCGCCATGAACCAACATATACCAACAATAACGGACAGTGAGAGTGTGGAAGTTTAAATAGGAGCTGGTGATGATGATAAACGAGCATCATATGTGCGCGATTGAAGCCGGGAGCTTTAGAGAAAGCGGCCGAGAAAGCACCTGACACGCCGAAGGGGGCCGAAGGGGGCGTGGCAGGTGGATTCCTGACAGATAAACATGTACTGTATGTATTTTTATAGCATGCCTTCATCAAACAAATCGCAACGCTGTTGTGTAAAAACCCTTCAAAAACACGTGCATGCACATTCTCATTTATTAACGCACATCATGTACATAAAGAAATTTCAAGCATGTTAATATATTGCCGCCATTTTGATTTTCGTTTATCTCGATCATCGGTTACCTCGATGCTTTTTGGCACCCCCCTAGGACATCGACATAACCGGGTTCCACTGTATAATAATAATATAAAAAATATATATATATATATATATATATATATATATATATATATATATATATATATATATATATATATATATATATATATATATATATATATATATATACAGTGAGGAAAATAAGTATTTAAACACCCTGCTATTTTGCAAGTTCTCCCACTTAGAAATCATGGAGGGGTCTGAAATTGTCATCGTAGGTGCATGTCCACTGTGAGAGACATAATCTAAAAGAAAAATCCAGAAATCACAATGTATGATTTTTTAACTATTTATTTGTATGATACAGCTGCAAGTAAGTAAGACACCTGTCTATCAGCTAGAATTCTGACCCTCAAAGACTGTTAGTCTGCCTTTAAAATGTCCACCTCCACTACATTTATTGTCCTAAATCAAATGCACCTGTTTGAGGTCGTTAGCTGCATAAAGACACCTGTCCACCCCATACAATCAGTAAGAATCCAACTACTAACATGGCCAAGACCAAAGAGCTGTAAGAATAAGAACACTTCCATCACAGTAATGCAATGCTCTGGTTTGCCATCTCCGCTTCTGACCAGCTTAAGTTCCCGCGGCTCGCACGTATGAGTGCGCGATTCTACGTGACTACGTTCATTTTAATTCAGTATTGATTTTTTTATGCAAAATAATTTAACTGAAAAGTAACTCACATTACTTTTTTAAAAAAGTAACTCAGATATTAATGTGTAAATTTATAAAGTAACGCGCTACTTTGCTCGTTACTCCAGAACAGTAATATTATTACGTAACACACGTTACTTGTAACGCGTTACCCCCAACACTGGAAATGTTGCTGGGTCTTTCAGCATGATAATGATCCCAAACACACCACCCGGGAAACGAAGGAGTGGCTTCGTAAGAAGCATTTCAAGGTCCTGGAGTGGCCTAGCCAGTCCCCAGATCTCAAACCCATAGAAAATCTTTGGTGGGAGTTGAAAATTCATGTTCCCCATCGACAGCCCCAAAACATCACTGCTCTAGATGAGATCTGCATGGAGGAATGGGCCAAACTACCAGCAACAGTGTGTAAAAACCTTTACAGAAAAGTTTGTTTTCTGTCATTGCCAACAAAAGGTGTAAACCAAAGTATTGAGAAACTTTTGTTATTGACCAAATACTTATTTTCCACCATAATTTGCAAATAATTTCTTTAAAAATCAGACAATGTGATTTTCGGGATTTTTTTGTGTGTTCCTATGATGAAAATTACAGGCCTCGCTCATCTTTTTAAGTGGGAGAACCTGCACAATTGGTGGCTGACTAAATACTTTTTGCCCCACTGTATATATATATATATATATATATATATATATATATATATATATATATATATATATATATATATATATATATATATATATATACAGTGTATATATATAAAAGTATATAAATACTTTTTGCCCCACTGTGTGTATATATATATATATATATATATATATATATATATATATATATATATATATATATATATATATATATATATATATATATATATATATATATGTGTGTGTGTGTGTGTGTGTGCGTGTGGAAACATAGCAAAAGTTCAGTTTGGTGTCCTGATGATTTATGTAATTTAAAACACCATAATTACATTTACAAAAATATTTTGTCTTCATGCTCTATGTGAGTGGTTTCACTAATAATAATCATCCATTTGCATAAAGCGTCAATATTTCTCCATGTCCATGCTGATTAGAGTATTAAAAGCGTAAAGTATTAATTTATGGTACATTTAGAACAGATTTAAAATGTGTGATTAAGTTGCTATTACATATTTTAATCGATTGACAGCCCTGATATTAATATGATGTGAGAAAACTGGTAGTAGTAATGGCTATTTTTTACTTAAGTACATGTCAGAGCCCAAATTGCTTTGCTTTAACTTTTAACTAAAAAACTACAGTCAGTACTTCAACTTTATCCAAAAAATTTCAAAACATTAGTATCTGTACTTCTACTTAAGTAAAGAATGTGTGGGTTTTGCCACCTCTCTATGCTTCCAAATGCAAGTTGAAATGCTGGAGCTTCTGTTTACTGGATTTTGGGCCGATAAGCAGAATCTCTGTCTTATCAGAATTTTATAATAGAAAGTTATGAGTCCAATCTTTTAATTCTTTAACAAACTCAGTTAACCGAGCCAAATGAAATGTTTCGTCTGGTTTTAATGAGATATATAGCTGGGTATCATCAGCATAACAATGAAGGCTAATCCCATGCCTTCTAATAATAGGTCCCAAGGGAAGCATGTATATTGTGAAAAGCAGGGCTCCTAGAACTGAACCTTGTGGCACCCCATAATTTACTTGCATTAACCTGGATAGTTCTCCATTCAAGTGTACAAAGTGGTAACGATCAGACAGGTAGGATTTAAACCAGCTTCATTCCTGTCCCTGAACGCCAATGTAATTCTGTAAGCGATCCAGGAGAAGGTCATGATCCATAGTGTTGAACACAGAACTAAGATCTCGCAAACATCCCGTACCTTCTAGGGACATACCAGTGCCAATTGGATCCCACTACATGTGTGGAATGTAGATTGATATCAACATTCCAAATAATTGGGCAGACACCATCTTTTCTAAATGGAAGATTTGAAATTGGTTCTGTAATTTGATAGTTCATTTGGATCCAAATTAGGTTTCTTAATGAGGGTTAATCTTAATGATTAATAACTGCCAACTTGAGGGGTTTAGGGACATTGCCTAAAGATAGTGAGGAGTTAATAATAATGAGTATGTTACAATTCTTTAGTTTAGTTTAGTTAAAATGGGATCTAACAGACATGTTGTTGATTTGGCTTTGGTGATAACATTGTACAGCTCTTCCTGTCCTATACTTGTAAAGCATTGTAATTGTAGAGTTTTAGGTGAGATTGGATCAGGAGATGCTGTCAGAGGTCCTGAGGAGCAAAATGGAACACTTAACATAGGGCTTCCAGTGAAGCATAGCCAGGAGCATGGACGCACAGGGAACACAGCATTAGGTTGTCTGGTGTGATCTATGGCAGTGACCTGCAGATCGGCCAATGAGTGAAGGGCAATTGGGACCTTATAAAAGGGACGGGTAAATGGAGGACAGGTGTAGGTGATTAGTAGGAGGGAGAGGCTGAGCGAGAGTGTTGAGTGACAGAGGAGATCATAGCTGATGGTTCTCTGTCAGATTTGACCTCCTCAACTGTGTTTCTAAAACTTACATTTTTTTTCAGTGAAGAAATTTATAAAGTCCTGTTTTTCTTGTTTTCTATGCGTTTGCTCAGGTGCTCAGCTCTTTAAGTGCCTGTCTGTAGCTGAGCATACTGTCTTTACATGCAAATGTAAAAATCTCCAATTACGTTTTTCTCCATTTTCTTTCTAGATTACAGACTGCTCTCTTAAGGGCATGAGTATGACTATTATACCATGGTGCAGGTGTTTTTTCTATAACATTTTTTATTCAGATGGGGGCAACGGTGACCAATGTGCTAGTGAGGATAGTGTCTATGTTGTTAGCCATTTCGTCAAGATCATTAGCATTTAGGGGTTTAGTGAGAAATTGAGATACATCAGGCAGGTTATTTGTGAATCTTTTCTTAGTGGTCGGATCAATAGTCCTACCAAATCGATAATGTGGTGAGACGCAGCTAATCTGCTCCACCGGTAGTGTGTACTTTCTTTCTTTCTTTCGGTTTCTCCCATTAGAGGTCGCCACAGCGGATCATCCGTATTCGTGATCCGCATGTTCGAATTGGCACATGTGTTACACGGGATGCAGGTTGTGGGTGATTCTGGAGTGAGTTAGATGGAGTGGTAGAATGTGTACCTAGGAAAAAAATTAGTGATTGAGGCAGACTTTAATGGGCTTGTTGGTGAAGGGAACAGAGGTGATGAAGTGGTGATGGGTAGTTATAGCTTTAAAGAGAGGAATGTGGAAGGGCAGATGTTGTAGATGGTGCTAAAAGGATGGAAATGGCAGTGGTGAATACTTATTTTAAGAAGAAGGAGGATCATAGGGTGACGTATAAGAGTGGAGGAAGGTGGACTATGTTCTATATAGGAGATTGTTGGCAGAGGACAGTTTACCTAGACAGCATCAGATGGTGGTCTGTAGGATGGATTTGAAGGTAAAGACGAAGTAGCGGAGAGTATGGACTGAAAAAAGAATAAGATGGTGGAAACTGAAGGAGGAACACTGTAGTGTGAGGTTCAGGGAAGAGGTCAGACAGGGGCTCAGTGGGGGTGAAGAGGTGCTGGATGATCGGGCAACTACTGCAGAAGCGATAAGAGAGACAGCTGGAAAGGTACTTGGTGTGACATCTGAAAATAGTAAGGAAGACAGAGACATGGCGGTTGAGGGATGAACTGAAGGTGAGCATAAGAGAAAGAGGTTGGCAAAACAGGATTGGGATTGGCAGAGAGATGAGAAGAGTAGGCAGGAGTGCAAGAAGATGCGGCAGCAGGTGAAGAGGGATGTGGCAAAAGCAAAGGAAAAGGCATATTACAATCTGGAAGGATGTGCTGCAAGTTAGAGCAATAAAGGATGGAGATGGAAAAGTGCTGACTAGTAAGGAGAGTGTGTTGAGAAGGCGGAGGGAGTATTTTAAGCAGCTGGTGAATGAGAAAAACTAGAGAGAGAGAAGGTTGTATGGTGTGGAGATGGTGAAGCAGGAAGTGGATAGGATTAGTAAGGAGGAAGTGAGAGCAACGATTAAGAGAATGAAGAGTGGAAAGTCGGTTGGACCAGATGACATACCGGTAGAAGAATGAGGATGTTTAGGAGAGATGGCAGTGGAGTTTAACAAGATTTTGGAAGGTGAAACAATGCCTGAGGAATGGAGTAGGAGTGTGCTGGTACAGATCTTTAAGAATAATTATTGCACTTCCTCATTCCACCACCACATCTCTTTTTCTTTCTTTCTCTTTCCAGATGTCACACCAAGTACCTTCCTAGCTGTCTCTCTTATCACTACTGCAGTAGTTTCCCAATCATTCAGCACCTTTTCACTACCGCCGAACCTCTTAAGCTTGCAACTCAGCAGACTGTTTTGAAACAATTGCAAGAGCGATTGAAGGTGTTATATACACACACTGCACTAAAACAATAGTCAGATCTGTCAAATGTAACAATTTAATCCAAACTCTATAATAAAATGTTCAGAAGGAGACATTTTCATGATCCGTGTCTTTGTTAAGCAAAATGCCTTTTTTCCACAGACGTATTAAATTAGCTGTTGTATTTTTGTATGTCTCTATTCAGGACAGCTACAGCAATCCCATGGATGCCACATGTCTGAACAGTATCTGGGCCCACCTGCATTAAATTGGGGCAACGGGTTACACTTACACACACCCATAAATGTGGGAGATGGGTATGGAAATATACCCAGGAGCCATCCACATAGTATACTGCAATTACATATAAAGAAACAGTTTCATGACCTCCCGGTGTAGCACCGGATCCAAAATGTGCAACACAAATTTGCTGTAACACAGATTCCACCTGTTTTCTGGTCAAAAACATAGGATACTCAGGTGCATCATTATCTTATCTCATTACATAACACTACTGCCTGGTATAAACTTAAAAGGTATCCAGGATCGGACGTTGGTGGTATATATAAAAATGACAACCATGGTCAAGATCCTAAAAAGTGTTACTCCATCAAGAATTTAAAACCAGAACTTTACACATGCACACATACCATAACTAACAATGCTACACATCTAAAGTTCAGTGAAGACACTGATCATGTTAAGGATTTCTCAAAACAATTATCAACAATGATTTAACAAGGTAGGAAACAGATAAATATCAATATGCAAAACTTTATATCTATAAATCTCTGCAAATATTTAAATTTTCAAATGATCACTTCTACAACACGCCCCCCTGGGTGGAGATAATGAGACAAACGTAATTCTCCTGGAAGCTAAGACGAGGAAATATGACAAAGCGCATGTAGCACTTGGCTTCACTGTCACTACGGTGGGAGACGAGGAAAGACCGGTGTGTTTACTGGGTCTAAAAATGTTGGCAACAGACAGCATGAAGCCAAATAAATTAAGGCGCCACTTAAAGACATTACACCGCCACTTAAAGACATTACAGTTTATCAAAAAAACAATGTTAATAAAGTTTTTCTTTGTTGTAAATGTATCTATATTTCTTTCTTTTTTTCTTTTCCTTAATGTTAATAAGGATACAATGTTATGCAGAGGTGTACTTATAACAATTTTATAGACAAATGATACTATTTACAGTCGCTCCGGAGAGTTGGGGGGCGCGAAATGTTTACTTTATCCTAAAGGGGGCGTAACAGAAAATAATTGGGAAGCACTGCTCTAATCTAATATCATTTTCAAATTCACAACAATGCAAGTGTGATTTTAACAAGAATAGCAACAAAAAATTTTGATTAAGCTCACTGGTAAGTGAGCTATTTTTAGAAAAGGACCGTGGGCGACTTATGTGATTAACGAAGTACATTTACAAGTACAACTACTCGGTTATATTCCACACTGAATACGTTTTCATGAAGAGTTTTAATCCTATTTTGTTGTGGAAATTAAATAACAGTCACCACTAGGTCTATATATATATTATATAACATGTATTTTAGCTTGATGCTCTTTTTACAATTGTAGCTGATGGTCATTTTAATTGTTGGCAAATTTATTTTGATCTTTGCCTCTAAAGTGGGCTAAACAATTACAGCTGTTCTGCATTTAGTGCAATAGTAGGGGCATTTCTCTGGGCTCTGTTTTTTTGCATATTTAAGACAGTACTATATGTGATATAAATTTTATATGCGAAATAAAACCTGGATTTTTTTTCCTCTTCTTTTAATTCAGATCAAGTTTTGAATGTCACTTTTCATGTTAGATAATGACACAATCTGGCCCAGATTCTACACTGTTTTAATAAATATTTATTTATTATTGGGGTTTTTTGCACAGTACTGTTATGTTATAAGACTTGTTTTTACCCTGCTGTCAAGTGTTAGGACATTGTGTAGTCTATGATTATTTCTCTACTGTTTAATACTAAATAAAATTATAGTAATTTAATTAATTAATTTAATTATAAAAGAACTATGACATGCTCAGGAATACTGGATTAATTTTACAGTATAATAACGTTGCAGTTTGATGCTCAGGTAAATACAATGACAACATGGCTCGTTTAATGTACTCTAAATATTACAGTTTTTCTTCATAATGAAGGTGGTATGTGTGTTAGGATTTCGTTATATTTTTTCCCAGCCTGGGTTTGTCCTTTCTTTTTTGATTTCTATTTTCGGAATATGACGAAACTGGAACTCAATACTAGCTCTTGTGAGTCTCTGGGACTTTCTCGAAACGTCATGAAACATGTTTTGGTCACGTGACATTCGGTTTCCCTATAAGGAGAATTTCCGCCGCCTTGGCCCCGCCCCTTACGTCATACGCAACTCTGTCTATATAAGGGTGGTTGAGGGTGTAGGATAACACACAGCAGCCATGAGAAGACAAATATATGATAAGTAACCGCAGCGAGAAACTTTCACGGACCAACATACGATGGATTGTTTTTTTATTATGACACCGCTTTATTCCAAACCAGCGACTGCTCTTAACGCTCTTATTAACATTTTAACTCGAAACCTTCACTGGAGCGCGCACCAGGCAACTGGCTGATGTGTTTATCAGAGGTAAGACTCACTCCGCTCCGGTGATCAGTTTCTCTTTAATTCAGATCAGTAGAAAATACATATCGGGTTATAATGAATATAAAATGGGTTAGAAAACTGTCAGTAGATGAGCGGTTGCCTAGGTTACCCTACAATGTTGACTACCACGTGAATTACGTCATAAACGTTCATGGTTTCTTGTGGAGATGTGACGGACTGTCTGTCTATCATTTTTGCTGGTATTTTATTATTTTTTTTACATTCCTATTTAATACTCGTATTTCTATTTAATGTTCGTATAGTCTATTTTTGTATTATGTACATAGTCTTGGCTAAACATAGGTGGGAAGTAATGAAGTACAAATACGTCGTTATTGTACTTAAGGAGATATTTCTGGTATCAGTACTTTACTTCACTCTATTTTTCGGACAACCTTTTACTACCTACCACTGGTTTATCATGTCCTGGTTTTACACACCACAGATGTAGACTAATTTATGACGCTAACAATGAGCAGGCAGAAGGCAATAAGAGGTTCGGGGTTAACGTGGATGAGACAGAGGGAGTCAGTGATGTAAACATGACTGAGAACATTCCTGATCACGTGATCTTTTCTTTTGCTTGTGTTCTGTATGGTGGCTGTTCAGCCTGGATACATTCATTAGGGCAGGGGTCACCAACCTTTTAGAAACTGAGAGCTACTTCTTGGGTACCGATTAATGTGAAGGGCTACCAGTTTGATACACACAGTTTTCAGTTTGATCTGAAATAACAAATTTGCTTAATTTACCTTTTATGTTATTATTAATAATTAATTATATTCATCTATGTGAAGACACTGATCATGTTAATGATTTCTCATAATAATTATCAACAGTGATTTAACAAAGTGGGAAACAGTTATTTTTAGAAAAGGCCTGCGAGCTACTCATGTGGTTCTTGCTGGCTACCTGGTGCCCGTGGGCACCATATTGGTGACCCCTGCATAGTAATGACAAAAATTTGAGATTCCTTTGTATTAATATATTATGATGTGAGGTCCAGTTACGTGTGACACTAAAGCAGGTAGTAGTAATGGCTACTTTTTACTTCAGTAAATGTCAGAGCCCAAACTTCTTTACTTTAACTTGTGGAAAAAAATGTAGTCAGTACTTCAATTTTACCAGAGTCTTTGAAAACATGAGTATCTGTACTTCTACTTGAGTGAAGGGTGTGTGTAATTTTGCAGTCCCCGACGCTAAATGTATAGTGTTATGTTTCTACTTTTGATAGTCACCAACAGCTGGAATCAAACCTGATTCTGATCATCTGTATTATTGAGATTGTAAAATATTTTTTGCTTCCTTTAATGTTGTTGTTCTGTATTTTCTATTCCTTTACAAGAACTCTTGTAGTAATTTCACATTGTGTGTTTTTCTTAGAGTAAAAAACTTGGATTGACTGCAATGGCATCCATTTTAAGAAGACTGTGTTCCCTATGCTGCTGCTTGAAGCCACAAGAGGAAGCTGAAGGCATGACTAAGCGCTATAAAATCCAGTCACCCAGCAGAAAGAGTGTAAAGTATGTAAATTCTGTGTTGCAATACATTTTCTTTTATCTGTGTGAAGTCCTTAGAAAATCATTGAGTGTAACTAAACATAAACGTGTTCTTTTTGTGTACCAGAAAAACATTCTGCATGTTTGGAAAGATGCGAAAGGTGACCAGCCTGCCTGAGCTTGAGGCTGTGATCAGCGAACACAAAATGGACAACGCTTTCGAGTGTCCAAAAATACTAACAAAGGAAATGATTTATTCTGATCAGCTCGTGGCAGAAATTTTGCCCTCGGACTTGCCTGAATGTCCGAGGGCAGTGGGGAGTGGTGATGGTTGTAAAACAGAATATAGTGAGAAGGAGGTTGTAGCATCTTCGGACAGTGGCTACTGTGATGATGATGTGGACGATGGGGAAGAGGAATCTGAATGGGACAAGGAAAATATTTCATATATAGAGTTTTCAGCGACGCTCTCAGAAAACAAAGGCTTTGAGTCCTTGTACAGCAATGCTTCTGACAATCCGCACCACTTCTTCTGCTCTACTGAACCCAAAGTAATGGCTTCAGAACTTGATTACTGCATGAATGATGAGGATGAGGACGCTGTTCCTTGTCATCAAAAGAAAGAAACAAAGGTTTCAGATGAGGATGAAGACGAATCTGAATGGAGTGAGGAAGATTCTGATTGGTCTGATGAAGGAGATGATGAAATACCTGCAGAAAGCATAAAGTTTTGGAATTCCTTTTTGAACAAAAGTGATCCCTACAATCCACTCTACATCTGCCTTACTGGAACTAAAACAAAAGCATCAGAGATCCAACAAATCGACACACCTTCAAACCCCAGTGCCAGAGAAGATGAACACGATGCTGTACCGTGCACAAAGAAAACAGCGAGCAAGGTAGATATTTACAGATATTACATCAATATTAAATCATGTTGTTTTTGTGGGAAAAGATAAGGATTTATTGACATTCAATATTATGATTATCTTAATAAAATGTCATTTTAAATATTTGCTGCAACAAATGTTGGTTAAAGGGTAAGAAATGGAGCACCGTTTGCTGTGAATAGTGATGCAACAGTGTGCAAGTGACAAGAAAGGACATTTAACACCAACATAGCTGCTCTTGACTACACAAAAATGTCAGTTTTAGTTGTGAAAATGTTGCATTCAAATGTTAAAATATTTGACTTAATGTGTATAATGGACACATGTATTTAATGTCCACTTAAAAGCATGTGCAACTGCTTTTAAATCTACAAAAAAAATATAGAAGCTTTGCGAGATGTAGGATGTATGCTCCCAAATGGTCTAACAGACCACTCAATAAAATTCTTACTCTGAATAAATCCCAATGACCTTATAAATCATTTATAAAGAACACAAGAAAAACAAAATAAATATTACATATATACAGAATAACAATAAGGCAATCAATGCAAGAGAAGAGAAATATCACAGGTACAGTGTAAATGTGGAATGCATGCATGTATAAAGATAAAAATTCACTTTTGTCAACCATTTTACAACAAACTAAAAATTTCTCAATATTGTTCTGTATTCTTTTGTTACACCATGTTGACATGTTTTTCACTCTCTGATTGTTCTTTCCAGGTGCGTTTCAGTAAGGAGGTGACTGTCCATATACTCGAGGAATGGCCCCTTGAAAGTCAGGAAGCACGAGCTGGGTCTTGTTGGATGGAGATGGCAATTGATAGACAGCGTTTTAAAAGGAGAGTGGAGCTAACTGAAAAGATCATCAGCCCGTATCTCGAAGCTCAGCACAGAGCCAAAGTTTTTGACCGATTTATTGAACCACTCTGACTTGTCATGCTTTAACAACAATAATACAGGGCAGCTGCTTTTATAATCATAATAAAAAATAAGAATATATGTTTAAAGTAAAAGAATTTGAATTATGTGGTATTTTGTATTTACCTCAAGACACTAAAGTTACTGACTGCACTGTGAAAATCACTTTTTTTTTTTTTCTTCCCCCTTTGGTATTGGGACCAATTTGCACTGATCCACAATTTTATATTTTATTACATGTATACAACATTCCTGAATATACATTATGTGGTGCTTTTGTTATGGGGTTGGTGCTAAAAACAATTTCCAATAAACATTACGTCACTTCCATTTGCTTTACTGGCTGATTTTATCTGACACAAAATTGGTTTCTTTAAGGATCCAGCAAAGCCGCTCTGTAGTACTGGGATTTGAACAAACAACATAAAGTGGATGCAGTATATAAGTGCAGAATGACTGCAGAGTTTAGTTTTATTCACAAGTACATGTGCCCACTACTTGGATCAGGATCAGGATTTATCTGTCTGTCTTACTTGAAAGAAAATGCACATTTATCAGTAAAAATTCTCAAACTAGTCCTCTGGGCCTCATCCACATTTTTGTTTAATTGCAATGTTATGTGTCCTAGAAAATAAACGAATCGGTGATTGATTGTTCATGTACGATTCGTTTATTTTCTGCTGGACGCGCATGAGCAACGCAAAATCTCCGTAGTGTGTACAGGAAACAGATTTGAGTAGTTCGTCAATCGACGAGTCGTGCATTCTTTTATCACGTGACTCTCGTAGACGCTACACAATGCAATAGATCGGTTTTTTTTCGGTCTGAATCTTGACGTATTAGAATAAAACAGAGCCGCCATGAGGAGAGAAATACGTGAAGCAGAAGCGCAGCGAGAAACTTTCACGGACCAACATATGATGGATTGTTTTTTCATCATGGCACCGCTTTATTCCAAACCAGCGACTGCTCTCAACGCTCTTATCAGCATCTTAACTCGAAACCTTCACTGGAGCGCGCACCAGGCAACTGGCTGATGTGTTTATCAGAGGTAAGACTCACTCCGCTCCGGTGATCAGTTTCTCTTTAATTCAGATCAGTAGAAAATTTGTTTTCTAACCCATTTTATATTCATTTATAATGAATATAAAATGGGTTAGAAAACTGTCAGCAGTTGAGCGGTTGCCTAGGTTACCCTACAATTTTTGACTACCACGTGACTGGCGAATGCTCCCTTTAGAATTACGTCATAAAGACCTTCGACGTCATAAGCGTTCATGGGTTTCTTGTGGTGATGTGACGGACTGTCCGTCATTTCGGAGTTTGTTTTGTTGCCGGTAAGTCGCTAAAAGATGAAGTGCTGCATTAATGCTATTATCTGTAGTATTTTCGTGTATAAAAACCTTTTTTTTCTTTAAAGTTGTCGGTCAGTATTATATATTTATATTTTTTATAGTAACTTCTTATATTTTTCAAGAATTTTCTTTTGCCTATTTAAAAGCTATTAGAAAACTGTCAGTAGATGAGCGATTGTCTGGGTTCCCCTACAACTAATACCAAGTAGGGCCAATTGCTGCATTAATGCTATAATATGTAGTGTCGTCGTACAAAAGACCCTTTTTCTTAAATGATGTAGGTCTGTATTTTCTATTCCTGTACCAGAACTCATAGTAATTTCCCACTGTATGTTTTCTTACAGAGTAAAATATATTCAAAATGACTTCAATGGCCGACATTTTAAGAAGACTGTGTTCCTTCTTTTGCTGTTTGACGCCACCACAAGATGAAACTGAAAGCATGTCTGAGAGACATGAAATCCAGCAGTCATCAAGCAAAAGGCGTGTAAAGTATGTAAATTCTGTGTTGCAAAACCTTCTCTTTTATCCTTGTGAAGTCCTCAGAAAATCATTATGAGTGTAACTAAACATAAACATGTTCTTGTTTACCAGAGAAACAGAGAAACCCAAGACTGAAAAGGCGCGAAAGGTGTTCATGCTTCCTGTGCACGAGGTCCTGACCAGCGAATACACACCAGACACTTTTTGGAATGCTGAATTTTACTAATAGCTGTAATGATTATATTACAACGTTGTCGCTCTGTAGTACTGAACAACAAGAATAAGGTGGACGCAGTATAAAAGTGCAGGACGATTGCAGAGTTTAGTATTGTTCATAAGTACGTGTCCACTACTTGAATCTTGATTTGTCAGTCCTACTGTCCTTGAAAGAATGCACATTTATCAGTAAATGTTCTCAAACTAGTCCTCTTGGCCTCAACCTCATTTTTTTTTCATTATTATGTCATGTGCTGTAGAGAGAAATTCACATATCACAGCAGCACAGAGAGTAAAAAGTATACTATAGGCAATTTAGATTATAAATGAAAGATAATAAGAAAATAAATATAGATATACAGTATATAAAGAAGTCCATAATTATAAAAACAAAGAAACAGATATGGTTTGTACAGATACAGTGAAGGTGTGATGTAGTGCAGTATCGTGTTTTGTGTACACTTTGTAAACATTGCTGATGCATCAGCAGATATGAGTTGGCCTAAAAATGTAGACCCGAATATTAGGGAATTGGTTTGAAATCGTCTGATTAAAAGGACACCAAACATACATGTTGGAGCAGAAAGCTGCTAAAAAGAGTAGTAAAGGAGTGCAATTTGTGTACAGTTTATCTGCTCAGTTTATCTCACCACATGTTTACCAGATCCTGCTCCCCTATTTCTTCCTCCTCCTGCTCTTCTTTTTATTAATATATATATATATATACAGTGGGTAATGGAAAGTATTCAGACCCTATTAAAATTTTCACTCTTTGTTATATTGCAGCCATTTGCTAAAATCATTTAAGTTCATTTCTTTTTCTCAATAATGTACACACAGCACCCCAGATTGACAGAAAAACACAGAATTGTTGAAATTTTTGCAGATTTATTAAAAAACAAAAACAAAACTGAAATATCACATGCTCCTAAGTATTCAGACCCTTTGCTGTGACACTCCTATATTTAACTCAGGTGCTATCCATTTCTTCTGATCATCCTTGAGATGGTTCTACACCTTCATTTAAGTCCAGCTGTGTTTGATTATACTGATTGGACTTGATTAGGAAAGCCACACACCTGTCTATATAAGACCTTACAGATCACAATGCATGTCAGAGCAAATAAGAATCATGAGGTCAAAGGAACTGCCTGAAGTGCTCAGAGACAGAATTATGGCAAGGCACAGATCTGGCCAAGGTTACAAATAACAAAAAAATTTCTGCTGCACTTAAGGTTCCTAGAAGCACAGTGACCTCCATAATCCTTAAATGGAAGATGTTTGGGACGACCAGAACCCTTCCTAGAGCTGGCTGCCCGGCCAAACTGAGCTATTGGGGAAAAGAGCCTTGGTGAGAGAGGTAAAGAAGAGCCCAAAGATCACTGTGGCTGAGCTCCAGAGATGCAGTCGGGAGATGGAAGAAAGTTGTAGAAAGTCAACCATCACTGCAGCCCTCCACCAGTTGGGGCTTTATGGCAGAGTGGCCCGACGGAAGCCTCTCCTCAGTGCAAGACACATGAAAGTGGAGTTTGCTAAAAAACACCTGAAGGACTCCAAAATGGTGAGAAATAAGATTCTCTGGTCTGATGAGACCAAGATAGAACTTTTTGGCCTTAATTCTGAACGTGGTATGTGTGGAGAGAACCAGGCACTGCTCATCACCTGTCCAATACAGTCCCAACAGTGAAGCGTGGTGGTGGCAGCATCATGCTGTGGGGGTGTTTTTCAGCTGCAGGGACAGGATGACTGGTTGCAATCGAGGGAAAGATGAATGCGCCAAGTACAGGGATATCCTGGACGAAAACCTTCTCCAGAGTGCTCTGAACAACAGACTGGGCCGAAGGTTTACCTTTCAACAAGACAATGACCCTAAGCACACAGCTAAAATAACGAAGGAGTGGCTTCACAACAACTCCGTGCCTGTTCTCGAATGGCCCAGCCAGAGCCCTGACTTAAACCCAATTGAGCATCTATGGAGAGACCTAAAAATGGCTGTCCACCAACATTTACCATCCAACCTGACGGACCTGGAGAGGATCTGCAACGAGGAGTGGCAAAGGATCCCCAAATCCAGGTGTGAAAAACTTGTTGCATCTTTCCCAAAAAGACTCATGGCTGTATTAGATTAAAAGGGTGCTTCTACTAAATACTAAGCAAAGGGTCTGAATACTTAGGACTATGTGATATTTTAGTTTTTCTTTTATAATAAATCTGCAACAATGTCAACAATTCTGTTTTTCTGTCAATATGGGGTGCTGTGTGTACATTAATGAGGAAGAAAAGTTAACATAAATGTTTTTCGCAAATGGCTGCAATATAACAAAGAGTGAGAAATTTAAGTGGTTCTGAATACTTTCTGTACCCACTGTATGTATGTGTGTAAATATATATATATATATATATATATATATATATATATATATATATATATATATATATATATACACACACACTTGCAATCAGAAATATTCAACCAATAAATAGTTTTAAGGATTTATCAATAAAAATCTTTTTAAAGTGCAGGATTCTGCTTTGGATGGCTTCTTAATGAGTTTAGTGATACATAAAATCAACACAGAAAATGTATGATGTAGTATTTGTGTATAACAGTATATTTTTATGTTAAGATTGCCATGTCAATTATTTAACCCCAATATACTATTGTTGTTTTTAAAGCTTTCTGACAGTTTTTATGGCCTAAAGTGGAGCTGAAACATCATTAAGCCTTTGGGAACTCTATAACAATCCTTTATTTGCTTCCGCTGTGATGCATGTATAAACCCCGACCATGAAGGTGTTTAAGGTGAGTTGCAATCATGGGAAAGACAAGGGAGCTTCCACAAAAGCTGAGAGAGGAGATTACTGCATCACATCTGAAGGGCCTTGGGTATAAGAAGATTTCCAAAAGATTTAACATTCCAAGAGACACCATCTGTAATGCGTTACTAGGTGGATGTCCTGCTTCATTAATAAACAAGCTTCAGTTAGTCCAGAATGCAGCAGCCAGAGTTCTTACAAGGTCAAAAAAATATGATCACATAACCCCGATCTTATCGTCCCTACATTGGCTTCCTGTTAAGTTTCGAATAGACTACAAACTATTACTTCTCACTTATAAAGCAATAAATGGTTTGGCTCCCGTGTATCTATCCAGTCTTTTAACACGCTACAATCCGCCACGCTCCCTGAGATCTCAAAACTCTGGGCTTCTAGTAGTTCCTAGAATAGCAAAGTCCACTAAAGGTGGTAGAGCATTTTCACATTTAGCTCCTAAACTCTGGAATAGTCTTCCTGACGGTGTTCGGGGCTCAGACACACTCACCCAATTTAAGTGTAGATTAAAACGTATCTTTTAGCAAAGCCTACACATAACACACATCACATCATAACCTTGTGCTCCAGAACATCTGATCACATGCACATTATCAACTTGTGCTGTTAATATCATGAACAGCAGCTACGCTAATTCCTCTCCACTGCTTCTCTTTCTCTCCCCATCCCGAGGCATCCTGAGGTTGCTCCAGCTCCAGTCACCTCCCACCTCGTGATGATTACGGACCTTTAAAGAAGTAGATGCCGAACTCACAAACATCCTGAACCATCTAGAGACGTACCAGTGCCATTTGGATCCCGCTACATGTGTGGAGTTTTGACATTGGACCTCCTGGAGTGTTTAAAGGCTCTGGCATGGAGAAGCTGATGCTGGATCTGTGGTGATCACAAATGCTGAGCTTATAAAACTCGGAGCTACTAACCATATAGACTGTTTAAGACTGCAGAAAGAACATTACTTATAATCTTATACTCCAGTAATCATGTTAGTTCTCACTCTCCAGTGTTCTGTATTGTTGAAAGATTTATGATCAAACTCTTGATGTCACCCAGATGAGGATGGGTTCCCCTTTTGAGTCTGGTTCCTCTCAAGGTTTCTTCCTCATAACATCTAAGGGAGTTTTTCCTTGCCACAGTCGCCACGGCTTGCTCATCAGGGACAAATGCACACCATTCACCATCACTGTTGATTTGTGTAAAGCTGCTTTGAGACAATGTCTGTTGTGAAAAGCGCTATACAAATAAACTTGACTTGACTTGACTTGACATTGGGAGCATTATAAGGAAGTTTAAAACTTATGGAACAGCTGCAAACCTGCCTGGCCATGGAAGAAAGCTCACAATTTCATCAAGGCTCTTAGCAACGTAGTCAGGACAGCTAAGAAAAACCCCCATGTGACTGCAAGACAGCTACAGGACAACATGATGGAGGCTGGTACAAGTGCTTCAGTGGCAACTATAAGACGTGCACTGAATAATCAAGGACTTCATGGCCAGACCCCAAGATGCACTCCATTCTTGACCTCAAGGAACATCAGGAGTCGATTAGAATGCCAGGAGGAATTTGAATAAAACTACAGAGTTCTGGAAGACAGTTCTATGGACTGATGAAACCAAACTGGAACTTTATGAACATATGGACCAGCGGATTGTCTGGCGTGCAAAAGGTCAGGCTTATGACCAGAAGAATACCATCCCCACGGTCAAGCACGGAGGTGGGGCAATAATGATGTGGGCAATCTTGATTGTGTACCTGGCATCATGGATTCCCAGAAATACCAGGTCATTTTGAAGAAGAATGTGATGCCTTCTGTTGACAAATGAAACCTTGGTGATCATTTGATCTTCCAGCAAGACAATGATCCCAAGCACACCTCCAAATCAACCAAAGCTTGGTTGGGAAAAAGATGCTGGAGTGTCCTGGAGTGGGCATCTCAGTCAGCAGCTTTAAATCCAATTAAAAATCTTTGGTGGGATTTGAAGAAGGCAATTGCAGCACGGAAGCCGTCAAACATCACTGAGTTAGAAGCTTTTGCACGTGAAGAATGGGCAAAGATTCCAATCGAGAGGTGTAAGAAGCTTGTCAGCACTTATTGAAAATGCTTGTTAGAAGTTAGAAAAACTAAAGGGCGCTCACAAGGTACTAAAGTGGGGGGTTGAATAATACTGCACGTGTTACAAGACTTTGAACTCATTTGAACTTCAAAGTTAAGTCAACTTCTGTTGTCAAAATAACTCAAATATGTATCAATAAATATTGTTTGTTATTTCACAAGTTATTTTTTCCATTTATTTTCATTATCTTTCATCAACATCACTGTATTGTCTATTGAGGTGAGGGGGTTGAATATTTCTGATTCAGTGTGTGTGTGTGTGTGTGTGTGTGTGTGTGTGTGTGTGTATGTATGTATATATATATATATATATATATATATATATATATATATATATATATATATATATATACAGTGAGGAAAATAAGTATTGGAGGGGTCTGAAATTGTCATCGTAGGTGTAAGAGAAATAATCTAAAAAAAAATCCAGAAATCACAATGTATGATTTTTTAACTATTTATTTGTATGATACAGCTGCAAATAAGTATTTGAACACCTGAGAAAGTCAATGTTAATATTTGGTACAGTAGCATTTGTTTGCAATTACAGAGGTCAAATGTTTCCTGTAGTTTTTCACCAGGTTTGCACACACTGCAGGAGGGATTTTGGCCCACCTCCAAACAGATCTTCTCTAGATCAGTCAGGTTTCTGGCCTGTCGCTGAGAAACACGGAGTTTGAGCTCCCTCCAAAGATTCTCAATTGGGTTTAGGGCTGGAGACTGGCTAGGCCACGCCAGAACCTTGATATGCTTCTTACAGAGCCACTCCTTGGTTATCCTGGCTGTGTGCTTGGTCATTGTCATGTTGGAAGACCCAGCCTCGACCCATCTTCAATGCTCTAACTGAGGGAAGGAGGTTGTTCCCAAAATCTCGCAATACATGGCCCCGGTCATCCTCTCCTTAATACAGTGCAGTCGCCTGTCCCATGTGCAGAAAAACACCCCAAAGCATGATGCTACCACCCCATGCTTCACAGTAGGGATGGTGTTCTTGGATGGTACTCATCATTCTTCTTCCTCCAAACACGTTTAGTGGAATTATGACCCAAAAGTTCTATTTTGGTCTCATCTGACCACATGACTTTCTCCCATGACTCCTCTGGATCATCCAAATGGTCATTGGCAAACTTAAGACGTGCCTGGACATGTGCTGGTTTAAGCAGGGGAACCTTCCGTGCCATGCATGATTTCAAACCATGACGCCTTAGTGTTTTACCAACAGTAACCTTGGAAACGGTGGTCCCAGCTCTTTTCAGGTCATTGACCAGCTCCTCCCGTGTAGTTCTGGTCTGATTTCTCACCTTCCTTAGGATCATTTAGACCCCACGAGGTGAGATTTTGCATGGAGCCCCAGTCCGAGGGAGATTGACAGTCATGTTTAGCTTCTTCCATTTTCTAATGATTGCTCCAGCAGTGGACCTTTTTTCACCAAGCTGCTTGCCAATTTCCCCGTAGCCCTTTCCAGCCTTGTGGAGGTGTACAATTTTGTCTCTAGTGTCTTTGGACAGCTCTTTGGTCTTGGCCATGTTAGTAGTTGGATTTTTACTGATTGTATGGGGTGGACAGGTGTCTTTATGCAGCTAACGACCTCAAACAGGTGCATCTAATTTAGGATAATAAATGTAGTGGAGGTGGACATTTTAAAGGCAGACTAACAGGTCTTTGAGGGTCAGAATTCTAGCTGATAGACAGGTGTTCAAATACTTATTTGCAGCTGTATCATACAAATTAATAGTTTAAAAATCATATATTGTGAGTTCTGGATTTTTTTTTTTTTAGATTATGTCTCTCACAGTGGACATGCACCTACGATGACAATTTCAGACCCCTCCATGATTTCTAAGTGGGAGAACTTGCAAATTAGCAGGGTGTTTAAATACTTATTTTCCTCACTATATATATACATGACGCTGAATGTCTGCTCACATACGTAGGTCGAACCAAACAAAGTCAGCATCTTCTGTGCCGTCTTTCGGAGGGTTGGAAACATGGTTTCGTTAAGTGAAGCATACAAGTCATTCAGTTTGAGAGCGCTGAACTTCTTCGTTAAGATGGAGTCAGTTCCAGTTGCACTTCTGGTGCGGTTTCAGGGTCTTGCACGGTTTCAAGTGCAAAGCGACGGCTGATATTGTACTCTGAAAACCGCGACAGTTTCTTGGCATATTAGGCATACAGCCTTTGATCGGACTTCAGTAAAAAAATATTTTGTTGTCCACTCCGTATTAAACATTCGGCGCTCCCTATCCACTTTTCTTTTCTTTGATAAGCTTATTTTTGCAGAAGGGCTCATAAGTAAAGAACAGAGTAATACACGCGAACAAGGTCAATGTAGCTGAAGTGCGACATCTTTTGGGGAAACGTGGGCATTACAGGGGAAAGGTAAATTAAACAATGTTTACCCATACCTATTTTAATAGAATTTGGTCACGTTCGGCGGGCCGGATTAATAAACCCACCTGGCCGTGTGTGGCCCGCGGGCCGTAGTTTGCCCATGTCTGCTTTAGAGAATCAAACAAAAAAGATCACTGCTGTGTGGGTCATGTTATTTCCTTGCCTGTGTGTGTGTGTGTGTGTGTGTGTGTGTGTGTGTGTGTGTGTGTGTGTGTTTATTGGATTTCTTGTTTTCCTCTAAATTTCTCTATACATTTAATTTAAGAATAAGAATCTGAATGTCTGTGAATTTGGGGTGAATGTTTTCTTTCGATGGATGTAAAAGAATAGTAATGATAACCAGGATATCACCTGCATGTAAGTTATTCATTTGACAATCTAAATAGCGTTAGTCTCTCTCTCTCTCTCTCTCTCTCTCTCTCATCCACCCCCCCCCCCCTCCCGTGCGTGCGTGGGTGAGATACTCCGTTTTGTTGTGTTGCATAGGGGAGGCAATCAGTCCAACAGAAGGAGAAATCCTATTAACAGAAACAGCAGGTCGCATGAATGCAACGGTGCTGACTATATTGAATTTGTTATGCACCTTTTGATGCCTTATTCATTTGTTTTACAATATAAAATTAAGATGTTAAAGTTGTTGTTTAAGTTCGTATCTGCAATGTGATTTAGGAAAGCCGTTCTCTCGAATGGACTGAGTTGAGCTTCAGGATGAGCGATAAGGACCTGCTCGGTGTTCTGGATGGCGGCTCGAGCGACTCTCCTCTGCAGAAGCTCTCCCCGGCAGGTTTCGTTGCGCTCGCCGTCTTCTTGGGCTTTATTATGACGTTTGGCTTTTTGAACAACTTTCTCGTATTGCTGCTTTTCTGTAAGTTTAAAAAGCTCAGGACGCCGGTGAACATGCTCCTGCTGAACATTAGTGTAAGTGATATGCTGGTGTGCGTGTGTGGTACGACCCTGAGCTTCGCCTCCAGTGTGCGCGGGCGCTGGCTGCTGGGGAGAAGCGGCTGCATGTGGTACGGCTTCATCAACTCCTGCTTCGGTGAGGGACTTTCACATCCATCCATGCTTTTATATATTTACCTGTATAAATGTTTTCTGTTGAGGCAACTTTCCTCAAATCTGTTTGCTTACTGATAAAAAACAAACAAAAAACAAACAAGGTGGTGGGATCGCAATCTTATCCTACGTTTAGACGGTATGGAAACCAATTATTACTTCTACCATAGTAGTCATTTATTTGTGTTTTTATGTTCATATTTATTTTATATATCTATGCAAATGGTTATGCATAATGGCTGAATTAAAACTATGCCACATTAGTACAACTGAAAATATGATAGAAATCATGGGACAGCCTGCTGAAGAAGACGACCACCTGTTGCACGTTCAATGCGCGAGACAAGTGTAAAATGCGTACATATTGCCATCGCTCGCGCGCGCGACGCAGGACCGACCTTGTTGAGTTGAAAGTCAAAGTGCGCATGCAGTTCCACCCCGAGCCGCCTGACATTGCCCTCTGCCTCTGCCTGAGACTGAATAATAGTCCATAGACCATTTAATCTCTGTCCAGTGGTAGTCACTGGACATGTGCAGGTTTCTGCATCGTGATGGCACAGTGCTACTGATGTAAGAGCATCTTCCTTCAGGGGTTCATTTGGTGTTTAAGATCATTGACAAACTACCACTACAGGTCCAACCATGGAACCAGTGATGTCATTACTGCAGTTTTCCCACATTCTATGTTAGTGCAGATGTTAAATATAATCCATCATAAATGACACGGTTTAGATTTGCTTTATACGTTAAAAGGGGCTTAAAAGGGAGTTAAATGAGGGCATACTTGTAGTCAGGATTGGACTTGGTGATTTGGCAGCCTGGGGCACCATATAAGAATGGAGAACTATAATAAAAAAATAGGGCCCAGTGCTTCAACATCAACTAACATTTTCAGCACATTTATTAACAATGATCATATTATTATTAATATTATTATTATTAAGTAATATATATGTATATGTAATAATATGTTCTCCTGAATTTGACTTCGGGATATTTTTTTCGATGTGCTCTGCATGCTGGAAACAAACCCAATGACCCCTGACCCAATCTTTCTATCAAATTAACTGTGAGAACTGATTGTTTATGTATTTATGCAGCACATCTCATTTCCATAATTCCTGTATTCATAAAATAATGATTAAATAGCAGCATAAAAATCTAGTTTACTACTGTTGCTGCTACCACCACCACTACTACTACTAATAATAATGCGGATTATTTAAGTATTTGGTATATAGTGTTAATATTGTTTGCTAAGTGTCAATTGTGTCTTTGTGGGCGTGAGCTTACCTTATTTACTCTTGTTTCCCTTCTCGATCTTAGGTATTGTCTCTCTAATAACTTTGGTGATTTTATCTTATGAGCGATACAGCACAATGACCGTGCATAACAACCGAAGACAAAGCTACCTCAAACACTTACTGGCAGTCGGTGGCTCATGGCTGTACTCTTTGATTTGGACCATACCACCCTTGTTGGGCTGGAGTAGTTACGGCTTAGAGGGAGCGGGCACCAGCTGTTCCGTTTCATGGACCGATCATTCTCCCAAATCTCATTCCTACATCATCTGCCTGTTCGTCTTCTGCTTGGGTCTGCCAGTGCTGGTGATGGTGTACAGCTATGGCAGGCTGCTATACGCGGTCAAAAAGGTGAGATCTGGACTCTACTCATTAGTGAGAGACTGTCCGTAGAAGGCAGAGTCTGATAGAATGTTTAACAAAGGGCTTCCTCAGTTAATCTTAGTGCTGTGAAATTCAGTGGCATTTAAACCACTGTGAGTGATTCACACATTTTTATCATGAAGGTCAAACGACAAAATCTGGTACTGTGAAGTGATGGGATCCTGAAAAAGGCAACTACTGCTAGACATACAAGTAAAGAGTGTAAAAAATACATTTAAGCTTTAGGACAAAGACTAGCATATCTGCATTTTTTCTTATTCCACTGTATGTTATGCACAAATGTTGACTCTTCATTCTTTCTCATGTTTAGTTAGGGAAGATTCATAAGACAGCTCGAAGGAGAGATTACCACCTGTTGATTGTGATCATCACCACTGTGGTGTGTTATCTGCTGTGCTGGACACCATACAGTGTGGTGGCCATAATGGCTACGTTTGGCCGACCGGGAATCATTACACCAGTAGCAAGCATAGTCCCCTCTCTACTTGCAAAGAGCAGCACAGTCATCAACCCAATTATATACATCTTCATGAACAAACAGGTAAGAAATCATAATCATTAGTAACACACTAAATCCACATAGTGCCTACATTGAAAATTCAATAGATTATCAGCTACATCATTTAAGAAAATGTATAAATATAAAGCTACAAGAAAAAGAGGTTATTCACAAGTGAACAGAAGGCTTTATTGAAGATTTGAACTTGGTAAGACAAAAACAAATCCCGAGAGTTTTAGTTACTATGTTATTTTCAAGGTATGGACTGGCTTACTGAAAAAACATTTCCGGAAGGTTTTGTGCACAATTTCCATGCACCGAAAAACAGTAGTGTAAAGTGTCATAACAATGAGACACCACACTGTTTTAAATGTTGTTTCTTAATAAAAAAAAATTACACAAAAAGCAAGTAGACCTAGAGCTAATATCCGTTTCAGGTACTAGTAAAATACACATTACATAAGGCCTTTATGTAATACATTTTCTTTTTAAATATGATTTTTGTCACAAACTCCACTGGCCCAAGTAAAATACTTTTCTCGTTTGACAACATAGTAATATAAAATACACCCATTGCTTATGCATGTTTATTTCCATGTTAGAAAATGCAAAACATGAACACAAATTTAATCAATTAATCAAATTTGCATTAAACGAACAAAGACATGGCATCAAAAGCATTCAATGGCTTTTGAAGGCTAACTGGCTTAACTATGTACACTCTTTACATCAGGCTTCAAATGTACAGTATCATAATTGTATCAGGTCATATTTTTAAAGGCTGTGTGGTGGTGAGGGAGAGAGAGAGAGCACGAGAGTCCATAAATAGCTCAACAGTGATTATCTGTCTTGTATTGGCAAGAATAGCCATCACATTGAATTTGAAGTAGAAACAGCAAGCGAGTCAACTTTATTTTAAGGATATTGCATCCAACAGACAGCTGTTGAATTAATACAGTGCTCTCACCTAGAGCTGTTGTCAAAAATCAACCCCAGCTATACACCACTGAGCATTTTAATGCCACTTTCTGAAAACAGAATAACAAAACACAAAATGGAAGTGACTGCATTCAGATCTTAGCATATATTTAGGACATTTATCCAGTCATTATTCATTTTTAACCATTCACAATTTAACCTTGTAATTTTGTAGATTCATGTTTCATGCCCTGAAATTAGGGATGTGTATTTAAATAATAAAAAAACAAAAAGTTCACCCAGTATTCAACTGAAGCTGGAACTGGGAATGTTTTCACTGCAAATTCAGTGTCCTGGCCAACAAGACATGCAGAAAATTGTTGCTGTCAAATAAATTATGGAAAAGACTGACCAGCAGATCAGTATTGAGCCATCAAGAAAGAAATCTAGCACAGGTTCACAGCACCACAGTTCCAGTCCATAGTACAGAATCACAGCACCGACAATTACAGCCTCAAAACACACAGAGGCCCTTTACCACCTGATTAAAAAAAAAAAAAAAAAAAAACCACAACACTTATTTGGCAATTATTGCCAATACTCAAAACAGTGCATTGATCTCACCAAACTGCCCAATATGACTTACTCTATTCCTGTTACCTAAACCACTTCAATAAATTTCAAGTAAGTTAGCCTTAACCTTGCTTCTTTACATCTTAATTATAGTTACACTGTCAAATAAATATATTTACCAACATTCACCTTACAAGCCCTGCTACTCAACATGCAGTGTCCACTTTGCAGTGTAAAATGAATCAAAAAGAGTTTCCACAAAAGATTAATGTAAACTGATCCGCTTCTGTATTTTAAACAGATTTCTGTGTAACGAAATCACAATTCTTTCGG